>NW_007032116.1:54089-57052 GCF_000164805.1 Carlito syrichta | reverse complement strand
GGGGGAGTCGGGGGCCCGGGAAGCCGCCGGGCGCCACGGGTCCGCGAAGCGGGGCTCGGGCGAAGCGGATCCGCCGAGTCGATAGTTGTGTGTACACGCGTCCGGAGCTGCGCCCCGAGGTGGGGGCGGGGGCTCCCTCCCTTCCCCTCCTCTTAGGTCGAGTTTCAGGAACACGTGACTCGCCCGCCGGTCGCCAGACGCCCTCCCTCGGGCACACGCCCCGCACCTAGATTTCCACCCCGGACCCCCACCTTCTCCCGCGGGCCCCCCGGGTAGCGTCAGGCAGCGCCCTCTGTGTCCTTGGTCAAAACAAAGAAGGACTCAGCTGGAGCAGAACCACCGCGATTCGGGGCGGGCTTGGGTGGGGTTTTGAACTTGGGTGGGAATGGTGTTTTCCGAGAGGCAGAATGACACGGTTTCGTTGGAGTGATCCAGATCGAGGCCTGAGTCTGTGCAGCTGACTAGCCTGGGTTACCGTGGGGACAAGTTACTTAACCGCTCTGTGCCTTCCTCTGTAAATTCGGTTCAGAATGGAATCTACATGGGAGGCTGAGACGGGAGGACTGCCTGAGCCCCAGAGGTCCAGGCTGCAGCGAGCAGTGATCGTGCCACTGCACTGCAGCCAGGGTGACAGCGAGACCCCGACAAATAATACATAAATACATAAATAAAAGAATAGAACCTACCCACCTGCCCAGAGGAATTGAGGATTATGGAGAAGGTAAGATGCTGAGTTCGGCATTTGGCATAGTAAGCATAATCAGTGTCCATTGTTGTTGCTGTTATCTTTATTATTTCAGAAGACCTAGTGATCACATGCTTCCAGACACTAACTGATTCCAGGCAAATCTCCCGGCCTCCCTGAGTCTCCGTTTTCTCCTCTGTAAAATCAGAGGGGAGGTGTCCCTACTTGGACTACTGTGGTGTGGATTAATGACATGTAATCTTGTTACATGAGAGTTTAATGCCGTGTGTTGAGAGTGACACTGGTGATAGTCACAAAGCTCTTTAAGAACAAGAACAACTGCAAAGCTCCAGTCTCGGTGTAATCCCAGGGCTTTGAGAGGCTGAAGCGGCAAGGGAAGGGGGGGGTCTCTTGAGCCCAGGAGTTTGAAGTTAACAGCGAACTGTGTTCGCATCACTGCACTCCAGTCTGGGCAACAGAGCAAGACCTTGCCTCTTAAAAATAAAAAAGGCTGGCCTGGTGCGTTGGTTTATGCCTGTAATCCCAGCACTTTGGGAGGCGAAGGTGAGAGGATCACTTGGATCCAAGAGTTTGAGACCAGCCTGGGCAACATAGCGAGACCCCCCATTTCTACAGAAAAGAAAAAAACTAGCCGGGTGTGGTGGCACACACCTGTAGTCCCAGCTACTTGGGAGGCTGAGGTGGGAGGATGACCTGAGAGCCCAGGAGGTCGAGGCTGCCAACAAAGCAAGACGAGACCCCCAACTCAAAAATAAGAAACAGAGGCTCCAAGAAGCACTCAGATAAGATGGGAGCGAGCCTTCAACAGCTGAGTCTCTAAGCCAAGACGGGAACTAATGTTTGCTGAGTGGCTACTATATGCTGGACGCTTTCCAAAAAAATATGATTAAATCCTCAAGATGTCACAGTCTCATTTAAACCTCGCAACTTTTCACAGAGGGAGAACACCGCAGGCTTGCAGTTGCAGGCAGATGCAAACTCTGGCCGGCCTGGCTCTTTGGTTCTGCGCTTTCCAGCCCTCCAGGCCTGGGAACAGCGAGAACAGAGGCTCGGCAGTGGGAAAGACACTGGGAGTTCTTGCTGGTCTGGCCAGAGCACGTGACTGGCTCCAATGGTTTCACTTTTTAAGATGCAGCACTGGCTCCCAGAACTTCCAGATCAAGGTCAAACTCCTCAGCTCAGCACAGGGGCCCTGGAGTAAGGGTCCTAGCCCAAGAGGATCATGTATCCTTTTAAGAATACAAAAGCTTTCTTAATCCACTTTCTGAAAATGCTTGTGTGAACATGAGCGCACCCACATTTACTTCCACACTTTGGGGTTCCCACAGCTCCTCTCCATGAGCTCCTCTCCATGAGTGGTCATCCCCTCACCCCTCAATCCTGGAACATTCGTCCTTCCTCACCCTGACCTCCATTCCTATGTTTTCCCTCCATGAACTGTCAGCTGCATGAGGGCTCAGGCCTCGTCTGGTGTGTTCACTCACTACTGTATCCCAGCACCTAGAACAGCACCCAGCACCTAAGGAACCCTCAGGCCACGTGCAGTGAAGTGTCAAGCCAGCAGCTGTCACTGCTCCCAGTCTTCACACCTGCGGTTCCTTCCTGTGGAAATGTCAGATTTCCTTCTTCATTTCTCATGCGCTCACCCCTCACAACTCCACAAGTTTCACTTCTCTCCGGAAGCCGCCTCTGAGCTCTTAGGTTGGGTTTGGGGCCTGGCCCACTTGTCCCCCCAGGCACTGAGCTTACCTCTGTGGAGGCCCCCACAATGATCTAGAACTTCCAGCTTTGTTTCCTGCTCCTTCCCCTGTGAGATAGAAATCTCTTTGGGGCAGGAACTGGCATGTGGTGGCTAGGTCATTTGTGCGCCTGCTACCAATCACGGGACCTGGCACATAACAAGTTCGTGCTAAACATCTGTTGAAGAAATGAAAAGAATGATGGGAAATGAAGCTGAAAAGGTCGATTGGGGTCCATTTGGAATGACCTCTGTGAGGCCAAGGACTTTCAGTGTTGTGAGGTGGGTGACAGGAAACTCCCAGATTTACTTCTCTTGTTTTCTTTTGGTTTAGTTGGTTTGTTTTTAATGAAGGGGATAGATATAGCCTATATCTGTAATGAATGGGGGATGTATTGGAAAGCAGTTAGGAAGCCACTGTTACAGTTCAGATTTTATTTAATTAATTAATTTATTTTTTGAGTTGGAGTCTCACTCTGTCGCCCAGACTGGAGTGCAGTGGCCGCTCCCGGCCACCGC
>NW_007032116.1:53391-53874 GCF_000164805.1 Carlito syrichta | reverse complement strand
TTATAGAGATGAGGTCTCGCCAAGTTGCCCAGGCGGGTCTCGAAGCCGCGGGCTCAGGCAATCCACTCACCTCAGCCTCAGGATTACAGGCTGAGCCACCGAGCCTGGCTACAGTTCAGATTTTAAAAGTACATAGGCTGGGCATGGTGGCTCACACCTGTAATCCCAGCACTTTGAGAGGCTGAGGCAGAAGGATCACTTGAGGTCAGGAGTTTGAAACCAGCCTGGGCAACATAGTGAGACCTTGTTTCTACACAAAATTTTGCAAGAATTAACCAGGCGTGGTGGTGTGCACCTGTAGTCCCAGCTATTGGAGAGGCTGAAGCAGGAGGATCACCTAAGCCCAGAAGTCAAGGTATGGTGAGCTGTGATCATGCCACTGCACTCCAGCCTGGGTGACAGTGAGATCCTGTCTTTAAAAATAAACAAATAAGCCGGGCTCGGTGGCTCAGCCTGTAATCCCGCGCCTTTGGGAGGCTGAGG
>NW_007032116.1:50363-53235 GCF_000164805.1 Carlito syrichta | reverse complement strand
CAGGTTGAGGCTGCGGTGGCCGGAGCGGCCACTGCACTCCAGTCTGGGTGACAGTGAGACTCCAACTCAAAAAAAAAAAAAATAAACAAATAAATAAAATATAGAGAGAAGAGGAGAGAGACCTAAGAACACTTCCTTACCTGAATCAATAGGCTTTATCAAACTCACTCCCCCCTATCACCTCCAAAAGTGATCTCTTCCTAGACTCTGTTCTCCTGGTACTACCCAGAGGTTTAGTGCAATGATGTGCTGTTACCACATTTGCTTTCCCGTGGGCTCCTGGCTAGAGACCACTTCCCATGAAATGAGCACTGGCTCAGGAGTCAGACTGAACCCAAACCCTGGCTCTGCAGCTGATCAGTTGTGCGATTTTGTCCAAGTCACTTAAATCTCTTGAGTCTCGCTCTTCTAGTCTGTTTTTTCTTTGGGGGCGGAGGGGTGGTCAGAGTCTCACTCTGTTGCCCAGGCTAGCGTGCAGTGGCACACTCACAGACAGCACAGCCTTGACCTGCTGGGCTCAAGTGATCCTTCCGCTTCAGCCCTCCAAGTAGCTGGAACTACAGGCGTGTACCACCACACCCAGCCAATTTTTGGTTTATTGTAGAGACAAGGTCTCACCACGTTGCCCAGGCTGGTCTCGAACCTGTGGGCTCAGGCAGTCCTCTCACCTCTGTCTCCCAAAGTGCTGGGATTACAGGTGTGAGCCACTGCACCCAGCTCTTCTAGTCTGTTAAGGCCTGAAAAGAATAGTATCCAATTCAGTTCACTGTGTAAAAAAAAAATTGTTTATTCAGTCTAACAAATAGTTATAAATCTTTGCATGAGGACTGTAAATAAAATTATGTAGCCACTCTGGAAAAGTTTGGCAGCTCCTCAAATAGTTAAGCATCTAGTTGCCATTATACCCCAGCAATTTCACTCCTAGATAATCTATACCCAAAAGAATTGATAACATGTATCGACACAAAAATGTGCATGCGAATGTTCATAGCCACATTATTCACAAGGGCCAAAAAGTGCAAACAACCCAGCTGCCCACCAACTGATGAAACAAAACGTAGTACACTCATCATATTTGGCCTTAAAAACAAATGAACTGTGGATACATCCCACAACACTAATGAACCTTGAAAATAACATGCTTAAGCCGGGCTCGGTGGCTCAGCCTGTAATCCCGCGCCTTTGGGAGGCTGAGGTGAGTGGATTGCCTGAGCCTGCGGATTCGAGACCCACCTGGGCAACTTGGCGAGACCTCATCTCTACAATAAATTAAAAAATTAGCTGGGCGTGGTGGTGCGTGCCTATAGTTCCAGCTACTTGGAAGGCTGAGGCAGAAGGAAGGATCCCCTGAGCCCAGCAGGTCAAGGCTGTGGTGGCCATGAGCGTGCCATTGCACTCCAGCCTGGGCGACAGAGTGAGACTCCAACTCAAAAAAAAAAAGTATAGGGTGAGGGGGCTGTGGTGAGAGGCTGCACCTAGAAAGGCAGACACCAGCCGATTACATTGATCTCCTAAGGCAATAAAGAGTGTTCAATAGGCCAGGCATAGTGACTCACACCTGTAATCCCAGCACTTTAGGAGGCTAAGGTGGGAGGATGGCTTGAGTCCAAGAGTTTGAGACCAGACTAGACAACATAGCAAGACTTCGTCTTTATATTTAACAAAAAAGAAAAACATACTCAATAATCCCAAGTGACCAAAACCAACCTTCCTCCTCCCTAACTTGCTCTCCACCACGGTTGCTTATGTCAGTGAAAGCACCACCCTCCACCCAGTTGCATAAGCCTTAACGCTGGAGCCATCCCAGCCTTTGCTCTCTGCCGCACTCTCCACGCCCAGCCTACAGCAAGCCTGCGGTTCCTCCCTTCTAAGGACCCCTCACCTCTGGGCACTGCTGTTCCTCAAGCCCAGATCACCTTCAGCTCGGGCCTAGCCTCCTGCACCCTTCCAAGTTGGCCTTCCCTATCCGATCCCTGCACAGGACCCCAACATCCTGTCAGAATGATCTACTGGAGATGCAGATGGGACCAGGCCACCTGCTTGAAAGCTGTCCCACAACCCTCGGGGAAGCGTGCAAACTCCCAGTGCTGTCCCTTGAGCCCTGGGCCACCCAGGCCCGCCCGCTGCCCCCGGCCTTCCCGTCAGCCTCTCTATCCTCGGTGTCTTTGCCATGATGACCTCCTCCACCCCCACGCATACTCTGTGCTTTCTCTCATCTCAAGGTCTTCCTGACCTGGAACATTCGCCTCCCTGACCTAGCCCATTAACCTCTAGATCTTGACTTAACTGTCACTTCCTTCAAGTGCCCGACTCCTTGCAATGAAGTCTTTTGCTGTGTGACCTATATAACCTTTGATTTCCCTTTGATAAGACTCATCATGCTGTGTTTGTTCCTCGGATGAGTCAGAGGGCGGGGCCCTGTGCCCACCTTCCTCGCCCCTGTCCTCCCAGCGCTGACCACAGCAACCCCCACCCACCGCCTGACAATTCCTACCCATCCTCTAAGTCTCTCTCACATGTCACTTTCAGGGAGGCAGCCTTCCCTGAGCACCGAGACTATGGGCACCTTCCTTTGTACAGACCCCTGAACATCTGTAACAGGTACCATAACTGTGAAAGGAACTGTTTTGTTTTTTTTTTAAAGCAGGATTTATTGAGAGAACAGAAAAGCTCCCACAGTGGGGGGGGGACCCTAGGGGGTTGCCCAGTTTTGGGGTTTTTTTAGTCAGGGCCTCACTCTGTCACCCATGATCACAGCTTACCACAGACTCAACCTCCTGGGCTCAGGTGATCCTCCCACCTCAGCTTCCCGAGAGCTGGGACTACAGGCACCTGCCACCATGTCTGTCTAATATTTTTTTTTTTTTTTTTT
>NW_007032116.1:49593-50033 GCF_000164805.1 Carlito syrichta | reverse complement strand
CCTCTCACCTCAGCCTCCCAAAGTGCTGGGATTATAGGTGTGAGCCACTGCACCTGGCCTATTGCCAGATTTTCTTTTCTTTTTTTTTGAGTTGGAGTCTCACTCTGTCGCCCAGACTGGAGTGCAGTGGCACGCTCCTGGCCACCACAGCCTTGACATGCTGGACTCCAGAGATTCTCCCACTTCAACCTTCCAAGTAGCCAGAACTATAGGCATACACCACCATGCCTGGTTAATATTTTTAAATTTTATTGTAGAGACAAGATCTTGCCAAGTTGCCCGGGAGGGTCTCGAACCTGCAGGCTCAGGCAATCCTCTCATCTCGGCCTCCCAAAGTGCTGGGATTATAGGTGTGAGCCACCGTGCCCAGCCTGAAATATCTTTTTTTTTTTTTTTTGAGTTGGAGTCTCACTCTGTCGCCCAGCCTGGAGTGCAGTGGC
>NW_007032116.1:17762-49512 GCF_000164805.1 Carlito syrichta | reverse complement strand
CCGGAATTACAGGCGCGCGCTACCATGCCCGGCTGATTTTTTGATTTATTGTAGAGATGAAGTCTTGCTGCCCAGGCGGGTCTTGAACCCGCGGCCTCAGGCAATCCACTCACCTCAGCCTCCCAAAGGCGCAGGATTACAGACTGAGCCACCGAGCCCGGCACCAGATTTTCAAAGAAGCCAAAGACCTGAAAGAGGTTAAGAACCTTTCCCCAGAGGCTGAGGGGGCCTAAAAACGGCATTCCCAGCCCAGACATCTATGAGAAACCATCCCCCGGAATATACATTCCAAGAAGGCAAGGATCTGTACCTGTTTGGTGCACTGTTGTATCCCAAGTGCTTAGAATGGTGTCTGGCACATTTTAGGTGAAGGTGTAAAATGATCGAATGTGGTATCAGACAGTTGCAACTATTGTATAAACTGCATGTGAATTGGTTATCTATTGTGGAGTAACAAATTATGTCCAAATACAGTAGCTTCAAACTACATTTGTTATGTCAGTTTCTCTAAGTCAGGAGATGAGGTACAGCTTAGCTGGGTCCTCTGCTTCAGGGTCTCTCAGCAGGCTGCAAAATGGCAGCCAGGGCTGCAGTCATCCGAAAGCTTGATGGGGGAAGGATCCACTGCCGAACTCATCACGTGATGAGGGATACAATTCCTTACTGGTTGGAGGCTGCTTCCAGTTCCTTGTCACCACATGGCTAGCTTGCAACATGGAAGCTGGCTAGCTTGCTTCATCAGAGTCAGCAAGAGGGAAGTATGAGAGAGAAAGAGAGAGAGTGGGAATAAGAGCAAGAGAGAGAGAAACTCACAAGGCAGACGTTGCAGTCCTTGGTAACAACCTTAGAAGTGGCGGTGCAGCACTTCGCTGTGTTCTGCTTATTAGAAGCAGGTCTCTTGGTCTAGGATACTTGCAAGGGAAGGGGGTTATACAAGGGCATGAATGTCAGGAAGGGGGGTCTTTGAGGCAGCCTTCCACGAAGCATTTACAACCAGCTTTCTCATACAGCGTCCAGTTTATTGGAACGCCCGGAGCAGAAGGCACAGGCCACATACAGGTCAAGCAGATGAAGAGACGAGGGAAGAAGTTAGTGGTGGGAGGTGTGGTGGACAGTCGAGCCTCTGTCCATCCCCATCAGACTGCTACCAACCAGGAATGCAGGTCAGCTACTGTCAGATCTTCCACAATTTCAAAAGAAGCCAAAGTTCAGATTCTTTGAGACATTTTTTGATTTTTGTTTTGTTTTATTTTGAGTCGGGGTCTCATTCAATCACCCAGGCTGGAGTGCAGTGACATTATCATGGCTCACCACAGCCTTGAAATTCTAGGTTCAGGGATCCTCCCACCTCAGGCTCCCAAGTAGCCGGGACTATAGGTGCACACCACCATGCCCAGCTAGTTTTTTTATTTTTGTTAAGTTGAGGTCTCACTCTGTTGCCTAGGCTGACCTTGAACTCCTGGGCTCAAGCAATCCTCTTGCCTCGGCCTTCCAAAGTGCTGGGATTACAGGCATGAGCTACCACAAAATGCCTGGCCTCATTTTGTGATTTTTAAAACTGTGATAATCAAGCAAAAATACATCTGAGGACTAGCAGTTTATGACTCCTCCCTATGGCAGAAAGAACTCACCTCATTTTAATTTCTTTCCCTTTTTTTGAGACAGTGGCACAATCATGGCTCATTGAAGCCTCAACCTCCTGGGCTCAAGAAATCCTCCTGCCTCAGCCTCCTGAGAAGCTGGCACTACAGGCTGTGCTACCACAACCAGTTAATTTTTTAAACATTTTATTGTAGAGAAAGGGTCTCACTATGTTGTCCAGGTTGGTCTCAAACTTCTGGCCTCAAGTGATCCTCTCGCCTCGGCCTCCCAAAGTGCTAAGATTACAGGTGTGAGCCACTGTGCCTGCCCTCACTTTAATTCTTTGTGCCCTTTTTATGTCTGTTCTTTCTCTCCTATCCCTCTCCTCTCAACCCCACTTGCTCATGTAGGGCAGGGATCTAACTAATTCATTTTGGACACTTTCCACAGCTCTTTGCACATAGTAGTAGACCAGTAATAAATATTGCCAAATGAAACAAAACTGCTGACATATCTCACTAGGGACCATTCTCTTCAGTCCTAGAGCAGTGGTTAACAGTGGCCTCTGGGTCGGGTGCAGCGACTCACACCTGTAATCCTAGCACTTAGGGACGCTAAGGCAGGAGGATCGCTTGAGCCCAGGAGTTCAAGACCAGCCTAGGCAACATAGTAAGTCGTCTCCCTCAAAACTTAAAAATTAGCTGGGCGTGGTGGCGTGCGCCTATAGTCCCAGATACTCGCCAGGCTGAGGCAGGAGGATCACCTGAGCCCAGAAGGTCGAGGCTGTGGTGAGCCGTGATCGTGCCACTGCACTCCAGCTTGGGCGACAGAGTGAGACCTTGACTCACTCAAAAAAAAAAAAAAAAGTGGCTTCGGGTCTGTCTACATTGGAGTCCTGGATCTGCCACTTGCTTGCTGTGTGGCCTTGGGCAATTACTCGCTTTTGAGAGCCTCAGCTTTGTACCTGCCCCACAGTTGTTAGACGGATTAGCTGAAATAACACATGGAGGCACTTAGCACAGAGCGCAGCACCTAGCAGCCTCGCCACACCTGTGAGCTGTTCTGACTCACCCCTCCCTTCTCTGCTCGCCGGCCCCCTGCCCCGTCTCCCCTCAGCCCGTGATCTACCAGGCTTCCGCCCGTCCACCTCGCTGGCAGTTCCAGCGCGCCTCCGAGATGCACGCCTGCCGCTGTTGCTAGGCTTCACGTCCTTCAACAGCTGGCTGATGCCCTCGGTAGGGGCTCCCAAGCCAGCACAGCTCCCCGGCTCTGGCGAGCCGCCCTGCCAGCCCCCGCCCCCCCGCTCGTCTCTGCGCGCTTCACACCCGGCTCCGCGGCCCAGAAGCTCTCCTTTCCCGGGTGCTTCTCGCCCTCCGCCACTTCGGAGCCTTTGCAGCCGCCGTTCCCTCCAGCTGGAACCTTTCTCCCCACTCCCACCACCGGCTCTAGACGTTTCAACTACCCGCCGTCACAGGATTCTTGGTGTTCCTTGCTAAACTGAGGCGGATTCAGTATCTGTGTTCCCCAGCGCTGCTCAATTCCAAGCCCGGCGCCGCAGAGGATGGGAAAGGGGGAGCACGTGGTGGACTTGGCCGCTGCCGCGCTGTGAGCGGACAGCGCCGCCTGTCGGCCAAAGTCCGTACCGCAGCACCCAGGGAGGAGCTTTGTGGCGGACTACTCCAGGTAGGTGAACGGTGTTTTCCAGGGGTGCATCCGGCGTCGCCTTACATCAGAATTAGCAACGAAAAGTGCTAACGCTATTGTGTACTGAATGTCTGCTGGGTACTTTCCTAAGTGCTTTAGTTCTTAACACGTTTAGTTGCCACAACCACCCAACGCGGTAAGTATCTTTATTGCCACTTTAGGGATGGGATAGAGGCACACGGCAGTTAAACGCCTCACCCAAGGACACACAGAAAATTTCCGTTAGACTCCAGCAGTCTGACTTGAACCTGCACTTGGAAGCCCCAAACCCACTGCGTCTGTTCTTCATTCTATCTCCAATGACCTGGGTTCACCCTAGATATTTCCAGATACTTCCACCACGAAGGGCCACTCTGAAGGTGCTGCTGTCAGTGGCACTGCCATCCTCCAAAATCCCAGCTGGAGGCCCATGCATTCTGAAAGCTGCCCAGTCCTCCGAGGACGCTCCTCAGGGGGATGGCACATGCAGGAGTCAGTCAGCTCTGGCCTCCACACTACTCTGCTTGCATGACCTCCAGCAACTTGCCTCTTAAATCCCAGCTCCCCTTCACCCTCGCCCCTAAATCACAACTTCATATCATTTGTGGATATGCCAGCTTGTTTCAATCCATTTCAAGTTGCTTTGTAAATATCTACTGAGCACTTCCTACACCCATCAATGTGCTATGCCCAGTAAAGCATTATGTGCTTACATGCAAGAACACATTTAATCCTCACAATAGTCCCATGACTATCCCCATTTTACAGATGAGGAAGCCAAAGCACACAGAAGTGACATACCCAAGTGCAAACCTAAGCTCTTACTTTTTTTTTTTTGAGACAGGGTCTCACTCTGTGGTTCAGGATGGAGTACAGTGGTGCCATCATGGCTCACCTCAGCCTCTCAAAGTGCTGGGATACAAGCGTGAGCCACCTGGCCTGGCCAGCTGTCTTATCCTTAAATGCTGCATTAGACTCCCTCTGCTCGTAGAGGCTATGTGGGTTTTCTTTACTCTCAAATGCCAAGCACACTGCTTTGCACGTAATAGGTGTCAGCAAACTGGTTTTACTATATATACACATACATACACACATTCACAGTCACATTCCAGTGTGACAAATGCCCCTTCTTCAACCAGGAGAGAGCGCTATCACACTCCGGGTTCCTGAAGACTCTAGCGAATGCCTAGGCCTGGCAGTTTTCACAGATGACACCCAGTGGGGGCCCTTTTATTAAAGCAGGAAGGGGCTGGGTGCACCCCACGGTGTGTCTTGTCTGGGGCCTTAAGCGGGCCCAGAGCTCTGCTGCACCCTCTTCATCAGCTCTTCATCCTGCATCGATAACTCCGTCAGCTTTTTGCCCATCCGCTCATGGATGTCCAGGTACTTGGAGACACATCGGTCCAGGCACACAGACTCGCCCTTGGACAGCTCTGCTTCCTTGTAGTGGGGAGGCACGCACTTCCGGTGACAGGCACTGGTCATTCTGGGGAGAAAGGGAGGGGCAAGATCATGTCTGCAGCATTCTGTGACATACCAGGAACCCTCAACCATTCAGTGCTGCTATATGGACTTCCACTTTCCCATGATGCAAATCCTCAGTGTGTACCTCAACCATCTTGGAAGGTCCTTGGAAGGCAAACTTTGTCTGAGCCCACGAAGATGATTACTTAAGTAGAAATCATTTGTTGAGCAGTGGCTACGTGCCAGGCATCATGCTATGCTAAGTACTTTCCATGGACTCTGTTATGCAGTCCTTATAATAACCCTCTGAGGTAGGTACAGTCCTTATCCGCATTTTACAAATGAGGTAATTCAAGCACAGAGAGGCTCAGGAATTGGCTAAGGATCACACAGAGCTTTGGATATGAACGCAGGTAGTCTGACTTCACAGCTGATATTTAAAAATCATTCTAATTTACAGCTTCCAAGATCAATCAATCAAGACAGCTTAAGCCAATAAAAACTGCAGACACTTGACTGGCGATTATGTGTTGGGCTTGATGCAAAGGGCTTTCACATATTTAGTATGTGTGATATCTCTATGAAGCAGGTATTATTACCATGCCCATTTTATAGATAAGAAACCAATTGCCAAATGGTTCCCCAAGTATACTGCTGGTGACTGGTGAAGCCAGGATTTATTCCCAAATTTGCCAAATAGTTATGAGCACTAGTTGTGGAGTCAGACTGAGGTACTAGTCCTGGCATTGTTACCAACCAGCTGTGGACCCTGAGAAAATTACTTAACTTCTCTCTCTTTTGAGTCAGGGTCTCACTCTGTCACTCAGGCTGGCATGCAATGGCCCTATCATGGCTCTCTGCAGCCTCAACCTCCTGGGCTCCAGTGATCCTTCTGCCTCAGCCTCCCAAGCAGCTGGGACTACAGGTACATGTCACCACATCCAGCTACTTTTTTGATTTTGTGTAGAGATGAGGTCTTGCTATGTTGCCCAGGCTGGTCTCAAACTCCTTGACTCAAGTAATCCTTCCACCTTGGCCTCCCAAAGTGCTGGGGTTAAAGACATAAGCCACCATGCCTGGCCATTATTTAACCTTTAAACGCCTCAATTTCCTCATCTTAAAATGGGACTAAAAAGGCTAAACTGCTGGATTATTTTGAAGATAAAATATATGCACATGTGAAATGCTCAGCAAGTACATGAAACCAAGTAAAATTTGTTGTTGTTGTTGTTGTTTTAGTTGGAGTCTCACTCCATCGCCCGGGCTGGAGTGCAGTGGCACGCTCACTGCCACGCTCACTGCCACCCCAGCAATGACCTGCTGGGCTCAGGCAATCCTTTCGCCTCAGCCGAACTACAGGCGCGCACTACCACGCCCGGCTAATTTTTTGATGTATTGTAGAGATGAGGTCTCACGAAGTTGCCCAGGCTGGTCTCGAACCTGTGGGCTCAGGCAATCCACTCACCTTGGTCTCCCAACGTGCTGGGATTACAGGAGCCACCATGCCCAGCCCGGGTAAAAGTTTTTTAAAATGTTAACTAATACGTGGATTATGTGCTACTTGTCAAAAGACAAATGCTGGGAACCTAACCAGAGCCAGGACTGCAGCTTCTCTTCCTGCTGGGCTCTTTCACTGCCAATTCCATTCCCATATAAACTAAACGCCCCTCTCACTCTAGAGACCCTACACTGCATCTTCATTAGTGTCCACCGCTGGGATTAAGTATGAGCCTCGGACTCTCCTACACTAAAGAAGGCATTTGGCAGAAGTCACCCACCTTGCCTAAGGGTGACCAAGGCTAATTTTCCAACACAGGGTAGCGAACAGTCAGCTGTGTACCTGTTGTACATATCGGCCATCATCTCCACCTCCAGCTCGGCTGCCAGCTGCTGGGCCCTGAGTGGATCCATCTCCGCCTGGCACCGTCTCCTTCGGGCCTCCTAATCCTGGGGACAGACGTATGGTCAGCACTTAACCCCGCCCCCTTTCATTCTCCGATCCCAGGGGCGAGAAGATGCAGAGGGCGTCAGATCTGCATGGCCACTGACCTCGGCGGGCTTAACTACCCCATTTCACAGATGTGGACACTTGGGCCCGGACGGGAACACCGCCCAGCCAAAGTTCACACAGGACATCCGTGGCGGGCCTGGAACCCGAGTCCCGGGAGCCCTGGTGCCCCAGTCCCTCCAGGTCACCTCTGTTCTGAAGATCGAGAGCCCTGGGCGGAACACTCTAAACCTCGGGCGCCCTGGGAATTCGGTCATACACTGAACCGAGGCCCCAGGACCCGGCCCAAAGCCTGCACCTCCGAAACGGCGACGTCATCCTCAAGCTCACATTGACGTCAGAGGTCACGGGTCACTCACCACCTCCTGGGATGGGTCACAAAGCCCACGGCGACTCCAACTTCTGGCAAAGACTATAATCCTCCCCAGTACCCAAGTAAGCGAAAGCGGAAGTACGTGGTCACTTCCGGGGGAAAGTCCCTCCTCTTGCATCCAGACCGGCTTCCGGAATGAAATACCATCGAGGCCACGCTGGGAAATCGGCGACCATAGAGATGGCGCTGCTGGCCCCGTGCGACTGGGAAGGCGACTTGCAAATGCTAGAGGGGACGCTAAAATACCATAGAGGCTTGGGCGGGGTGCAGAGCGTCCGCAGTCTGGTTCGAATTCAAGTCCCTTAGGTGGTCAGGGAGAGGTGTGAGTTTATTGGTTCAGTGGGAAGGAGCGTGGCGACAGAGAGCTGAACCGAGGCCCCACGTCCCTCACCCGGTCCCCGAGACCCGATGCCTGAGCAGCTCTGAGTTTCTGTTGTACATTAAAGCCACGTGGTACGCTTTAAAAAAAATCCCAGCCGGGCTCGGTGGCTCAGCCTGTAATCCCGCGCCTTGGGAGGCTGAGGTGAGTGGATTGCCTGAGCCCGCGGGTTCCAGACCCGCCTGGGCAACTTGGTGAGACCTCATCTCCACAATAAGTCAAAAAATTAGCCGGGTGTGGTAGCGCGCGCCTGTGGTTCCAGCTACTTGGAAGGCAAGGCGGAAGTTTCTCCGGAGCCCAGCAGGTCGAGGCTGCGGTGGCCGGAGCGGCCACTGCATTCCAGTCTGGGGGACGGAGTGAGACTCTTAACTCAAAAAAAAAAAAAAAAAATTCCAATGAGGCCAGGCGCTGTGGCTCACGCCTGTAATCCCTGGGCAACATAGCGAAACCTTGTCAATCAATCAATGAGTAAGTAAACAAATAAATAAGCTGGGCATGGTGGCGTGTGCCCGGGCAACATAGGGAGACCTCGTCTTTACAAAAACAAACAAACTGGGTAGCAAGCCCAGCTACTCAGGAGGCTGAGGCGGGAGGTCGAGGCTGCAATGAGCCGTGATCGTGTCACTGCACTCCAGCCTGGGCAACAGAGTGAGATCCTGTCTCAATAAATAAAATAAAAATCCCGATACCCAGGACCTACCTCAAGTCAACTAAGTCAGAGAAACCCAGGCATCGGTGAAATGTAAAATTCCCCAGGTGGCTCCTATGTGCAGCCAAATTTGAGAGGCTGTGCTGCCTAGGACATAGTGTGATTATTGCTGTGTGTAGGTTTCACTCAGCCCTCTGGGATTGTGAAGGTAAGGAGACAACGGTTCCTGTTCCTGCTTGTAAGAAGATGGGACACACATGGAGTATGCTTTATTCAACCTCTGTTAAACACCAGGAGCTATAAAGTCATGAAGAAGAGCAATTCTAGGTGACACCAGAGTTCATCCAATGCATTTGGGTGAGGAAGAAGGAGGATACTGAAAAGTCTTCATCCTTCAAGACTTAATGTGTTCCTCAGTTTGCACCATTCACCCCTTTCCCCATCCTCCAGAAGAAAAACCCCTGATTTTTCACACGGTTTCCCAGTAAACTAGAAATACAAGATATTAATTAACGGCTCGGGTACGTTGGCCATTAGAGAAGGTGAACTAGACATTTTCTGTTGTGCTCCTATGCTTCCCTAATTGTCCAAGACAGTCTGGATTTTAAACAGTTGGCCTCTTTATGGCTCTAAGAACTCATCTTTGTCAAACTCTGTGCCCTGATTCATACAGCAAAGTGTACAAAACACATGGACCTGAAACTTAATTAAATACACAGACTGGCCATGCATAGTGGCTCACGCCTGTAATCCCAGCACTTTGGGAGGTCAAGGTGGGAGGATTGCTTGAGCACTGGAGTTTGAGACCAGCCCGAGCAACATAGCAAGACCTTGTTTCTACAAAAAATAAAAACTTAGTCAGGTCTGATGGTTCGTGCCTATAGTCCCAGCTACTTGAGAGGCTGAGGCGGGAGGATCGCCTGATCCCAGGAGGATGAGGTTGCAATGAGCCTCATGCCACCGCACTCCATCCTCTGACAGAGTGAGACTCCAATTCAAAAAAGAAAAAATAAATAAATGCATTCATATAATCAACCTCTAGGTTAAGAGATAAAATAAATACTCCAAAGATTTATCTCTAGCTGGGCGTGGTAGCACACGCCTGTAGTTCCAGCTACTTGGAAGGCTGAGGCAATAGGATCGCCGGAGCCCAGCAGGTCGAGGCTGCAGTGGCCGGGAGCGGCCACTGCACTCCAGTCTGGGTGACAGAGTGAGACTCCAACTCAAAAAAAAAAAAGATTTATCTCATGTTCCTTTCCAGTCAATACCCTGTCTCTTGAAGTTAACCACTGTTCTGACTTTTGACACTATTAATTAGTTTTGTCTGTTCTTGAACTTCATGTAAATAGAATTATACATTATTTTCAGTTTTGTGCCTGTCTTCTTTAGCTCAATGTAATGTCTATAAGATTCCTCCCATACTGTTGTGTGTATCTGTTATTCATTCTGTTTTGTTGCTGTTGAGTGTTTGATTGTATGAATATACCACAATTCACTTATCCATTCTCCTGTTGATGGACATTCGGGTTGTTTCCAGTTTGGGGCTATTATGAATGATACTGCTATGATATTATTGTACAGATGTTTTAGGGGACATATCTTCCCCTGACTTTTGCTTTTGAAAATAGAGTCAACATGTTATGGAAGATTAAGAAACTGCATGGAAAAAGGAAATGGTTTCTTACAAGAGGAATCTGCCTTCTAAATGAGGTATTTATGAAAGGTTACCTACAGTGTGCTATGAAAGGTTACCTACAGTGTGAGTCCATCTAAACAACATTCTCAAAATCACAAAATTATAGAGATGAAGAGATTAATGATTGCATGGGGTTAGGGTTGGTGAGGGGAGGGAAGTGTGCCTATAAAGGGTATCATGAGATAGATTTTTGTGCTGGGTGTGGTGGTGCACACCTGTAATCCCAGCACAATAGAAGGCGAAAGGATTGCCTGAGCCCACGGGTTCGAGACCAACTTGGGCAACATGGTGAGACCTCGTCTCTACAATAAATCAAAAAATGAGATGGGTATGGTGGTGTGCACCTGTGGTTCCAGCTACTTGGAAGGCTGAGATGGAAGGATAGCCTGAGCCCAGCAGTTTGAGTCTGTGGTGGTGGTGAGCATGCCACTGCACTCTGGTCTGAGCAACAGAGTGAGAATTCTACGAAAAGGCAGAAAACAAATAAAAGACGCTACATAATAAAACACGTAGCCCATGTTAGATGCTGAATAAACATAATTGTTCTTAATTTTTATATTTTTGTCGGACCTTTATTAGCACACACAGAAAAGTAGCACAGTACATTGAGCGTCTATATATTTATCAGCACAACTGTTAATAGTTGGTCATATTTTCTTCATCTATCTTTGTCTCTAACAGATAAAGCCCTTTTTCTCACAATGCCATTTTCATGCCCTCAAAAATTTTTTTTTTTTTGAGTTGGAGTCTCACTCTGCTACCCAGACTGGAGTGCAGTGGCCGCTCCTGGCCACCACAGCCTCCATCTGCTGGGCTCTGCAATCCTTCCATCTCAGCCTTCCAAGTAGCTGGAATTACAGGTGCACACTACCACGCCCGGCTAATTTTTGACTTTTGATTGTAGAGATGAGGTCTCGCCAAGTTGCCCAGGCAGGTCTCGAATCCGCGGACTCAGGCAATCCACTCACCTCAGCCTCCCAAAGTGCGGGATTACAGGCTGAGCCACCGAACCCGGCTAGTGCTCTCAAAATTATAGTAATTTCTTAATGTCATCTAATGACCATATTTAATTTTCCCCAATTCCTCAAAAGCATTTTTTCAAATACTGTAGTAAGGACACTTAGCAGGAGACCTACCTGCTTAATAAATTAACTGCACAAATTAGTATTTTTAACTATGGAGGGACCCAAAAAAACCCAGAATTATCTTTTGGAGGGTGAGCTCCTTATAATATACCCAGAATTTGTTCTTCTACATCAGTCAACCAAAGTTTGTGTCTGGAAGTTTTGAGGAGGTTATATCATGATTTGCAGAAGAAATGTCTGGAACTGCGGCAAACAGGTGACTGGTTCTCCCACCATGACAGCGCATCTGCCCACACTGCACTGCTCGTTCAGTCATCCTCCCACCTCAACTTCCCAAAGTGCTGGGAGTACTAGTGTGAGCACGTGGCCTATCAGCTTTTTATTCTGAAATAATTGTAGGTTCACAGGAAGTTGCATAAATAGCATAGAGAGATCCTGTACACCTTGTACCCAGTTTTCACTAAAGGTTAAACTTTACGTAACGATATATGATATCAAAGCCAGGAAATTCACATTGATGCAATGTGTGTATAGTATTTGTTTGTTTGTTTGATTTTTTTTTTCTTGTTCTGTCCCCCAGGCTGGAGTGCAGGGGTGCAATCATAGCTACTGCAGCCTTGAACTCCTGAACCAAAATTGGCATGACCCCCATGCCTTGCCCTCTCTATTCACCCGGTCTTGCCCAGCAACTGTTTTTGGTTTTTCCCCTGGATGAAAAAAGTCCTCAAAGGGAAACATTTTGCCAATATGGAAGAGGTGAAACAAAAAACAGCAGAAGCACTAAAAGGCATCCAAATTGAATAGTTCAAAAACTGTTTGGAGCGGTGGAAAAAGCATTTCAATGGGTGTATCACATCAAACGGAGAGTACTTTGAAGGTGACTTAAGTTTAAATACATAAGAATAAATACACGGTTCTTTATCAATAAATTCCATTTTGGAAAGATCCTCCCTCATATATGTACCATATTGCACAGCAGATCTCTAGAACGTATTTACCTTGTATCACTGAAGTTTTACTTATTTATTTGCTTTTTTGTTTTGTTTTTAGAGACAGGGTCTCACTACGTCACCAAGACTGGAGTGCAGTGGAACGATCATGGCTCACTATAGCCTCAACCTCGGCGCAAGTGATTCTCCTGCCTCAGCTTCCTGAGTAGCTGGTGCTACAGGCATGCTCACCACGCCCGACTAATTTTTAAATTTTTTTTGTTGTAGAGATGGGGGCTTGTTATGTGGCTAAGTCTGGTTTCAAACTCCTGGCCTCAAGAGATCCTCCTGCCTTGGCCTTCCAAAGAGCTGGGATTACAGGCATGAGCCACCACCCCCTGTCCATAGCTGAAACTGTATATCCATTGAAGGGCAACTCTCCTTTCCCTCCACCCTCCAGCCCCTAGAAAACCATTTTCTTATTGATGATGGTGTTAGTTATGATTATTAACTATGAAACCCTCCTGTCTCTTACATGTATACAGGTGGACATTTGGGGACCTACAATAAGAATCTCCAATCATCTCTGTTGAGTTTCTTCTTGTAAAAGGCAGCTTAGATAACCCCAGCCTTTGAAGGTAGGTATTGTTGGACTCCAGATGTCACCCAAAGCTGCCGATGTCTGTCAGCGCCAAGCTACAACTCTGGCCCCTCCTTCTGCCCTGCATCCTGTCCCTCCCAGCCTCACAGAGGAGAGTTGTATGTTTGTCACTCACCATGGGCCAGTATTGCCCTCTTGGGTGGGACTCAGGCCCTAGAAGAAGGGATGTTGGCTGGGTGCAGTGGCTCACACCTATAATCCCAGCACTTTGGCAGGCTGAGGCAAGAGGATTGCTGGAGCCTAGGAGTTCGAGACCAGCCTGGGTAACATGGTGAGACCTCATGTCTACAAAAAAAATTTTTAAATTGTCTTGGTGTGGTGGTGCACACCTGTAGTCCCAGCTACTCAGGAGGCTGGGGTGGAAGGATAGCCTAAGCTCAGGAGATCAAGGCTGTGGTAGTCATGATTGTGCCACCACACTTCATTCTGGGCAATAGAGTGAGACCCTGACTTTAAAAAAAAAAAAAAAAAAATGGGCTGTCACCTGGAAGTTCCTCATATGGGCTGTGACCATTCTTGAGAGGTGCAGAGAATACACAGTCAGGGTCTCTCCTGGATTCCTGTGTTATGAGCAGATGAGAGAAGAAGAGTGGAATGCGGCCAGGCTTGGTGGCTCAGCCTGTAATCCTAGCACTTTGGGAGGATGAGGTGAGTAGATTGCCTGAGCCCGTGGGCTTGAGACCAGTCCCAGCAACTTGGCGAGACCTCGGCTCTACAATAAATCAAAAAATTAGCCGGGCATGGCAGTGAGTGCCTGTAGTTCCGGCTCCTTGCACTCCAGCCTGGGTGATGGAGTGAGACTCCCAACTCAAAAAAAAAAAAGTGGAATGACTTGAGTCCAAGCATAATCACTGTCTCTGCTCTTACTGCTCCTCACCACCTCTTCTCACCTCCACTGCTGTCTCTCTGGTCCAAGCCACCACCAGCTTGTGCCTGGGTCATTGAGTTTGTCCCCTGACTGCTGTCCCCATGGCTCCCCTTCATCCCATTCTCAAAACAGCAGCCAGAAGGATGCAGTCAAAAACTAAAGTTAGGTCATGTCTCACGCTCACGACCACTCCAGTGTCGACCTGCTGGGCTCCGGCGATCCTTCCGCCTCAGCCTTCCAAGTAGCTGGAACTACAGGCGCGCGCTACCATGCCCACTAATTTTTTGATTTATTGTAGAGATGAGGTCTCGCCAAGTTGCCTGGGCTGTTCTCGAACCCATAGGCTCAGGCAGTTCCCTCACCTCAGCCTCTCAAAGTGCTGGGATTACAGGCTTTAACCACCATGCCTGGCCCTTTTTTTTTGAGTCAGAGTCTCACTCTGTTGCCCAGGCTGGAGTGCAGTGGCATGCTCACAGCTACCACAGTCTCCACCTGCTGGATTCCGCCTCAGCCCTCCAAGTAGCTGGGACTACAGGTATGTGCCATTAAGCCCGGCGAATTTTTTGATTTATTGTAGAGATGAGGTCTCACCAAGTTGCCCAGGCTGGTCTTGAACCCGTGGGCTCAGGCAATCCTCTCGCCTTGGCCTCCCAAAGTGCTGGGATTAGAGGCATGAGCCACTGCACCTGGCCCCACTGCCCTTTAAAATCTCCCTCTTTTCCTGCTCTGTTTCTCCACCTCCATCATGCTGGCTTCCAGTCAATTCATCAAACACACCAAACACACTCTTGCCTTTCCAGTTGTTGTTCCCTCTGCCTGGGATGTTATTCCCCCAAAAGCCACGTGCCTCACTCTCTCACACGTCAGGTCTTTGCTTCTGTATCATCTTCTCAGTGATGCCTTACTTGGCCGCTCTACCTAAATGGGTATCCTCTCCCCTACAAAAATGAGCACCCATCCTCTGTCCTCCTTCATTTTGCTCTGTAGAACTTATCACCATCTAATTTGTATATTTTATTCATTGACCTGCATACCATCTATCGCCCCATACTGAAATGTGAGCTCCTTGCCTGGCACAGTGGCTCACACCTGTAATCCCAGCACTTTGGGAGGCCGAGGCATGAGGATTGCTTGAGCCCAGGAGTTTGAGACCAGCCTGGGCGATATAGCGAGAACTCCGCTCTACAAAAAAAATTTTTTTTAATTAGCTAGGTGTGGTGGCATGCACCTGTAGTCCCTGCTACTCAAGAGACTAAAGCAGAGGGATCACTTGAACCCAGGAGGTTGAGACTACAGAGAACTGTGATCGTGCCAGTCTGGGCAACGCAGTGAGACCCCAACTCAAACAACATACACACACACACAAACACACACACAAATGTAAGCTCCATGAACTAGTTTTGCCTATTTTCTGTTGCATGCACCTAGTATGTCCCCAGCACATACTGGGCTTTCCAAAACCATTTAGGCCAGATTCAGTGCTTTATGCCATAATCCCAGCAATTTGGGAGCCTGAGAAAGGAGGATCACTTGAGACCAGGAGTTCAAAACTAAACTGGGAAACATAGCAAGATTCTGTCTCTAAAATAAACAAACAAATAAATATAAATAAACTCCCCCAAACAAAAAACATACAACTGATGAATAAATGACTTGTCTAGGAGAAGTCTGAATGAGTGTTGCCATGATCTCTTATTTTTCTGTTTTCATATCTAATGACAGCAGGACAAGAAAAGAAATGAATTTATTTTACTTTACCTTATTTTTTAATTTTTTTTGAGCCAGGGTCTCACTCTGTCGCCCAGGCTGGAGTCCAGTGGCATGCTCACAGCCACCGCAGCCTTGACCTGCTGGGCTCAGATAATCCTTCCACTTCAGCTTTCCAACTAGCTGGAACTATAGGGACACACCACCATGCCTGGCTAATTTTTTGATGTATTGTAGAGACGAGGTCTCACCATGTTGCTCAGGCTGGTCTCGAACCCCTGGGCTCAGGCAATCCTCTCACCTCCGCCTCCCAAAGTACTGGGGTTACAGGCATGAGCCACCACTTCCGACCAGAAATGAATTTAAAGAAATAAAAGAACAGCAAGCAAGAGAGGTATGCCAAAGAACTCATCAATCTCAAGTAGACATTCTGGCTGGGTGAAGGAGACATAGTATGAGAGGCGGCTGGCAGCCATCTATATTGGACTGTTTGACCACCAGTGCCCAAAGCTGACTACCCAGAAAGAGCCTTTCAGTCATCCCAGGCACATGTCCTCAAGTTCCTATTATGTATTTCTGTTAATTAATTAGCTGGTTAATCCATATATATATATATTTTTTTGAGTCAGAGTCTCACTCGGTCGCCCAGGCTGGGGTGCAGTGGCATGCTCCCAGCCACCGCAGCCTTGACCTGCTGGGCTCAGGCAATCCTTCTACCTCATTCTTCCAAGTAGCTGGAACTACAGGCATGCGACACCATATCCAACTAATTTTTTTTTTAATTGTAGAGACGAGGTCTCACCAAGTTGCCCAGGCTGGTCTCAAACCCCTGGACTCAGGCAATCCTCTTGCCTCAGCCTCTCAAAGTGCTGGGACTACAGGCTTGAGCCACCACGCCCAGCCCAACATATATTAATTGAGCACCTAGTAGGAACCAGGTAATTTGGCCCTGGGCGTGGTAGACAAAGTTCCTGCCCTCATGGTGCTTACCGTCTAGTGAGAGGGACAAATAATGAGGACATCAATGTGGTAACTTTAGATCTGGTATCATGAAGGAAATTAAAATGGCAAAAATGATGGAGAGGAATGAAGTCACAGAAGACCTCTCTGGGGGAATGAAATTCGAGCTGCCACCAGAAGAATGAGAAGGGGCCAACCTGGCAAAGAGCAGGAAGAAGAACCAACCTGGCTCAGGGAAAGAGAGGACTTTACTTAGAAACAGGAGGGAGGAGTGCAGGGATTGGGAAGGAGAACTGGGGGAGTCACAAGTTTCATGAGTCATAGGGGCACCCCAGCACCCATTCTCCTAGAGTGGTACCTTTTTTTTTTTTTGAGTCAGAGTCTCATTCTGTTGCTCAGGGTGGAGCGGCACAATCACTATTCACTGCAGCCTCAACCTCCTGGGCTCAAGCAATCCTTCTGCCTCAGCCTCCTGAGTAGCTGGGACTACAGGAGCACACCACCACGCCCAGCTAATTTTTTTATTTTTTGTAGAGATGAGGTCTCACTATGTGACCCAGGCTGGTCTGGAACTCCTGGGCTCAAGCAGTCCTCCCGCCTCAACCTCCCAGAATGCCAGAATCACAGGCATGCGGCACCATGCCTGGCCTTGTTTTGTTTTGTTTTTTTCTGAACAAAATGTGAATTTGTACAAAAATGTGTTCAGGGCCTACAGTGAACCCATCACTTCGACTCAAGTCAAACCCACGAGTTTCGTATCTTCTAGCCTCTAGGTCCAGGGAGCCACCAGCTCGCCCCATCACTCTCGTCCTCTCTGCCCTTCCTCCCTCCAAACCCCTCTGTCCCATGACCCTGGAGAGGCAGCCCCTGTGCTGGCAGCTGCCCCACTCGCCCCTCCTCAGCCCACCCTTAAGCAGCTGCTCTCGTCTGAGGGGGAGGAAAAGGGACTATGTAAAGGAACATGGCAGGGGCGGGTGTGAAGGGAGCACAGGAGGCCTAGCCCGGGCTCCAGATGGGCAGGAGAGGCCACAGGGCTGGGCCCTTGTGCCAAACAAGCCCTGAAGATGGCTGTCGAGGTCCCCAGAGTCAGGACAGTCCACTGGGAAGAAAGGTGACCATGGGATGGATGCTGCCAGGCCTGGGGCGGAGGGACGTGATTGAAAGGTGCCACCTGTCAGATCTTCCCGGGAAACTTGAGCCTCTCAGTCTTAGGGGAAAGTGTTGTACCAACCGGGCGTAAACAATGCTCCTTAGGCGGCCCAAGCCTCTTGGGGGCTGGGGTGGGGTGGGGTGGGAGGGGGGAGGCGGGGGAGAGGCGGGACCACAGAGCTGGGGGCTAGAGGCCACTGGGGCTTAAAGGCAGCCCGGGAGGGAGGCCGCGCAGCTGGAGGAAGGAGCTCTGAGCCCCCAGGCAGAAGCCCCCCACAGGTAGGAGAAGCCTGGGCCCCTTTCTAAGTGTCTCCTCTGCCAACCCCCACTCCCAGCTTTCAAAGGTCACAGCCTCCAAGGAGGGCCCCCAGCTGGAGAAATCCAGGCTCCTTTCTTTAAAAAAAACTTGTTATACATATTTAAATTTGTTTTAGATTCATGGGGGACACGCGTTTCAGGCTCCTTTCTGATTCCACCACAGTGTCGGTTCTCTTTATTATTATGTTGTTGTTTTTTTGGTTTTTGAGTCGGATCTCACTCTGTTGCCCAGGCTGGAATGCAGTGGCATGATCACAACTCACTACAGTCTCGACCTCCTGGGCTCAGGCGATCCTTCCACCTCAGCCTCCCGCGTAGCTGGGACTACAGGCATATGCCACCATGCCATTTAATTTTTAAAAATTTTTTTGTAGACATGCGGTCTTGGTATGCTGCCCAGACTGGTCTCGAACTCCTGGGCTCAAGCAGTCCTCCCGCTTCAGCTTCCCAAAGTGTGAGATTTTTTAGGCATGAGCCATTGCGCCTGGTTGTTGACTCTCTTTAGAGGCTAGGGGTCTCAGCCCTGGGGAACTGGGCTGCCTTGAGATCACCTACAGGGCAGCCTGCAGGTGGCCATCTACCAGGGACCTTACAGCAGGGAGGGGACCTTTGGAATCTCGAGAGTGGGGGTGGACTTTCTAGGCTGGGGGTGGACTTTCTAGGCTGTTGAGAATGACCCCCGAGGGAGACAGAGCGGATATCCTAGGGTCGTGGTGGCATCACAGGCCCACCAGGTGCACTCTCTACTACTTGGGGCGTGGAACTTAGGCTCCTAGGTCCTTTCTGTCCTGGTCTGCCAAGAGAAACAGGAAAGAAGAGAGGGGAGCTGTTTGCAGTGCTGCTTTGGACACAAAACATGGATGGTCTGGAGGCTTCCTGGGGAAGGAAGGAGGAAGAAAAGTAGAGAGCTACGAAGGAAGGTGGGGGTGGGAACACTTTTATGAAGAGCTCACCGTGCACCAAGAGCAAAGGCGTGGTGGCTCACGCCTGTCATCCTAGCACTTTGAGATGGATTGCTTGAGCCCAGGAGTTCGAAACCAGCCTGGGCAACATAGCGACACCGCGTCTCTACGAAAACAACAAAAAAACAAGCAGATAAATATAAACTGAGTGTGGTGGCACGTGCCTGTAATCCCAGCTACTTGGGAGACTGAGGCAGGAGGACTGCCTGAGTCCAGGAGCTCAAGGCTGCAGTAAGCTGTGGTCATGCCACTGCACTCCAGACTGGTTGACAGAGACCTTGATTCTAAATAAATAAATTGATTAATGAGAGGAATTTCCCAGTCATACCTGGCTGTGTCCCCCTCCCCAATGGTAGAGTGCCCCTTACTTTGGAGGGACGCAAGGCTGGGAGCCAGTGGGAGCATATTTTTGCTATGGGCTCTGGGAGTCAGGAGACCTAGGTTCTAGATGTGGCTGGGCCATTTGTCTCCTCTGCCTCCAGTCAAAGGGCCTCGGCTCCCTGTACTTCAAATTCCTAATCTGTAAAATGGAGCCAATAACACTTATTCCGAAGAGTTGGAGCGAAGCATAAAGCAGGGCCCTGCCGTGCAAGCTGTAAGCAGAAGTGGGATTGTGAGCACCGGGTAGGTGGTGTCGCCCTGGTTTCCCAGCATTCTGAACATTCCTTTTTGTCTATTTGCGAAAAGTCTGTAGGGTGGAACGCTGAGGTGATGAATATGCAGAATGGGTGTGGTGTGTGTGTGTGTGTGTGTGTGTGTGTGTGTGTGCACACCAGCCCTTCCCCTCCACCACCCTGAGTATGTGGCTTGTAGATGGAGGGAAAGAGGGTTGGAACACTCAGCTATGTCTTAGCCAAATACTGCCACACTTAGAGGTATAAAAAGGGCTTGCTATCATGCTCCTGGCACTCAGTGCTCTCTGCCTTGTCTCACTGATACACGGCCTCAAGGCTGGGTCAGGACTTCACCCTGGCACAAGGCTGGGCACAGCCAACCTATACCACACGAGCCGATGAATTCTAAGGCTCCCACCATGCCAAGCATGCCTCCAAATACTTTTTTTAAAATAAGAGATGGGATCTTGGGACAACCCCTTTGGGTCCCCTCCTACTGTGGGAGCCTTTCTGTCCTCTCAATAAATCCTGCTTTCTCACTTTCCAAAAAAAAGAGAGAGATGGGATCTTGCTCCGTTGCCCAGGCTGGAGTACAGTGGCACAATCATAGCTCATAGACAGAATCATAGCTCACTGCAGCCTCAACCACCTGGGCTCAAGTGATCCTCCCACTTTAGTCTCCCAAGGAGCTGAGATTACAGGTATGTGTGTCATCACACCCAGCTAATTTTTTTTAGTAGAGACAGGGTCTTGCTATGTTGCCCAGGCTGTTCTTGAACTCCTTCCTCAGCCTCTCATGTAGCTGGGACTAAAGGTGTATACCACTGTAGTGTACAAATACTTTCCATGCATGGGCTTCCTTGACCCTCCACCATCTCTATAGGGTGGGACCCATTTTTATCTGCAGAAATCCAAACACAGGGTAGGTAGCTTGCCCAAGGTCACATAATTAGTAAACAGTGGGAGCCGGATCCCATCGCAGGCAGGGCTCCAGAATCAGTGGTTGTCCAGACTACTCCATGCCATCTTTCATACGAGAACAGGGGGCAGGCAGGGAAGAGGCCACATGACTCCTTCCGACCAGCACTGGTCATGCTTTCTTCTGCTGAACATGCGACTGCTGAAAGGGCAGCAGATGTTTCTTGGGAAAAAAAACAAAAACAAAAGCAAGGAGAAAAAAATCCATGGCCAAGGAAGCTTAGGGAAAAGTGAGTAAAATGAGATTTCAGCAAATTAATATTTCTTTATTATGTGGTATCCTACATCTATGTAAACATTAAAGAAGTTGAATATCTCTAGGAGGGTAAGGAGTAGGCTTTTTTTTATTTTTTATTTTTGAGTCAGAGTCTCTCTCTGTTGCCCTGACTGGAATGCAGTGGCACAATCATAGCTCACTGCAGCCTCAAACTTCTGATCTCAAGCGATCCTCCTGCCTCAGCCTCCCAAAGTGCTGGGATTACAGGTGTGTGCCACCACATCTGGCTAATTGTTAATTTTATTGTTTTTTGTACAGATGAGTTCTCACTATGTTACCCAGGCTGATATCAAACTGAGTCTCCTGTCTTGGACTCCCAAAGTGCTGGGATTACAAGCGTGAGCCATTGCACCTGGCCAATAGTCTGTTTTTAAAGTAAACCTGGCCGGGGTCAGTGGCTCAGCCTTTAATCCCAGTACTTTGGGAAGCCGAGGCGAGTGGATTGCCTGAACCCGCGGGTTCAAGACCAGCCCAGGGAGCTTGGCGAGACCTCGTCTCTACAATACATCAAAAATTAGTCGGGCGTGGTAGCACGTGCCTGTAGCTCCTGCTACTTGAAAGGCTGAGGTAAGCCAGGCTCGGTGGCTCAGCCTGTAATCCCGCACTTTGGGAGGCTGAGGTGAGTGGATTGCCTGAGCCCGTGAGTTCGAGACCCACCTGGGCAACTTGGCGAGACCTCATCTCTATAATAAGTCAAAAATTAGCTGGGCGTGGTAGTGCACGCCTGTAGTTCCAGCTACTTGGAAGGCTGAGGCGGAAGGATTGCTGGAGCCCAGAAGGTCGAGGCTGCGGTGGCCGGGAGTGACCACTGCACTCCAGTCTGGGCTACAGAGTGAGACTCCAACCCAAAAAAAAGAAAAAAAGAAAAGAAAGACTGGGGTGGGGTGGAAGAATTGCTGGAGCCCAGCAGGTCGACGCTGGGGTGGCCGTGAGCGTGCCACTGTACTCCAGCCTGGGCGACAGCGTGAGACTCCAACTCAAAATAAATAAATAAAGTAAACTTGGCCAGAGAATGTATCTTCCTTCCACTTCCACAAAAACCCCTATTCGTGTCATGAGAGAGCCTCATTTTCCATAGAACATAGTGTGAAAAATCTGATTGAAATTTATCCTGTCATTGTCCATGGAAACTGAGGCCCAGAGGAGCAAAGGGATTTGCTCAGGTCTCAGAGTAAGACTAGAAGGTGAAGGTCAAGGCCAACTCCACGGCTCCCAGCTCTCTGCTGACACACACCCCGCCGCCAAGTTTGTGTCCCCTCTTACTTTAATATATTGCTGGAGCCACGAAGCCACGAAAAGGCTCTGGCGGGAATTGGAGGATAGCGTGAGCATCCTTGCAAATCCCAGCCTGCTTGAGGGAAGCAGTGGGGACACTAAGTCCAGGAACTCCAGGACTCTGGTGTTGGGGGTCGTAAGACCTGAATGAATGGCGGGAACAGAGCCCTGTATCTTTCTGCCTGTCTTCCTGCCTATTGTCCTCTGTCCCAATTACCCAGGGTGGGTAATAGCACTAAGACAGACGGCACTGCCAAGGGTAGGAATTATTTTTAGCAGGTGACAGGAGTGTCCACTTTTCTTACTGTCTGACTCATGCCCTGAGCCCTATTTGGGGATTGTTTTCTTTGTAATTAGACCCCCCAAAAGGGCAGGAGGATGGAGGTGGTGACCGTCACCTCACCCACCTGTCTTTGTGAATCCTCCAGTGTATACAGTGCTTAAATAGGAAGTCCCGAGTTAAGGCGTCGTAATTTCCCCCACGCTCCCCGGCGGCAACCAGAGGCTCACAGTGCCCTGCAGAGGCTGGGGGGAGTATCGGTCTGCTTCTATTCTTCACCCAAGGAAACCCTTCCTTGCCCAGGCCTGCCTTTTCCAAGAACCACAGGCTGGCAGAGCTGGTAAAGGCCCAGAGACAAGCTGGTCCAGGGGTTCCCGAATTCCAGGCATTTTATGCCACCTCTATGACTTGGCTACAACTGCCCTATCTGTATTCTAAGTTCCTGAATGCCTTCTTGTAACTTATTTTTAAATTCAGTAAATGTGTGTTTTTTTTTTTTGAGTTGGAGTCTCACTCTGTCGCCCAGACTGGAGAGCAATAGCCGCTCCCGGCCACCACAGCCTCGACCTGCTGGGCTCTGGCAATCCTTCCACCTCAGCCTTCCAAGTAGCTGGAACTACAGGTGTGTGCTACCACGCCCAGCTATTTTTTTAAAATTTATTGTAGAAATGAGGTCTCACCAAGTTGCCCAGGCGGGTCTCGAACCCACGGACTCAGGCAATCCACCCACCTCAGCCTCCCAAGGCATGGGATTACAGGCTGAGCTACTGAGCCCAGGTAGTAAATGTATTTTCTAAAGACACTACATCATTGTTAGAAGTGGGAACTTAAGCTGGGCATGGTGGCTCATACCTGTAACCACACTTTGAGAGGCTGAAGTGGGAGGATTCCTTGAGGCTAGGAGTTCAAGACCAGCCCGAGCAACATAGTGAGAACCCATCTTTACAAAAAGTAAAAAAAATTATACAGGCGCAGTGGTGCGCACCTGTAGTTCCGACTATTCAGAAAGCTGAGGCAGGAGAATCGACTGAGCCCAGAAATTTGAGGTTGTGGTGAGCCACTGTGGTGAGCCACTGTATTCCAGCTTGGGTGACAGGGTGAGACCTAGGCTAAAAGAAAAGAAATCTTTTTTTTTTTTTCCTTTTTTTTGAGTTGGAGTCTCATTCTGTCGCCCAGACTGGAATGCAGTGGCTGCTCCCGGCCACTGCAGCCTCGACCTGCTGGGATCTGGCGATCCTTCTGCCTCAGCCTTCCAGGTAGCTGGAACTACAGGCGCGGACTACCACGCCCGGCTGATTTTTTTATTTATTGTAGAGATAAGGTCTCGCCAAGTTGCCCAGGCGAGATTTGAACCCGCGGACTCAGGCAATCCACTCACCTCGGCCTCCCAAAGTACTGGGATTACAGGCTGAGTCACCGAGCCCGGCCAAGAAAAGAAATCTTAATCTCACTTGCCAGAAATAGAAAGTAACTGTACAAATAAATACAATGGGCCAGGCATGGTGGCTCACGTCTGTAATCCCAGCACTTTGGGAGACGGAGGCAAGAGGATTGCTGGAGCCCAGGGGCTTGAGACCAGTCTGGGCAACTTGGCGAGACCTTGTCTCTACAATTAAAAAAAAAAAAAATAACCAGGTGTGATGGCACACACCTGTAGTTCCAGCTACTTGGAAGGCTGAGGTGGATCACCTGAGTCCAACAGGTCGAGGCTGCAGTGGCCGTGAGTGTGCCACTGCACTCCAGCCTGGGTGTCAGAGTGACACTTCAACTCAAAAAGTAAGTAAATAAGTAAATAAATAAATAAATACAATGGAAACAAAATAGTGTTGTTCAATTCTACCTAGATACTTCTGCCTGCTTTAGGCTCTGGGAGAGAGTGGCAATTGTCCCACTGGTGTTACAGGATGCTAGTATCAAATTGTGACCATCTCACTGGCTTAACGAAAAAGAGCCAAAATCACTGAAAAGGCATTACATGATTCAATGTCCCTTAAACCCAAAGCCAGAACCTACAGAAGACGTTAGAGGAATGCCATCCAACTTCAAGCCAATGTAGCTCAACCACCCCATCTTGGGGAAGCCGTTCTCCACCCTTCATTTTGCCATAGGAAACGTGGATGCTGGGGTTCCATGCCCAAGGAGTGGGGGGAGTCAGCACTGAACCAGCAACCTCCTGATGCCCAGGCCAGAGTGCCATGAGGGCAGGGTCTTCACTTCAGGCAGGGCCGGGCATGACTAGACCTGCTTGTCTTCTCTCTCCAGAGATGGAGCAGAAGGAAGGGAAGCCCTCAGAGGATGGGACCACCGTCACCCCAACCGCAGAGGACCCTGGGTCGCCAGCAGATGGGGCTCCTGCAGAAGAGACCCAAGGCACAGCAGGGAAGACCATGGACGATCCCGATGGGGCAGGAAAGCAGGACAAAGCACCTGCCCAGGATGGCATTGCAGCGGAATTCCAGGGTGAGGCAAATGGGTTAGATGAGGCCAAGGTGGAATCCCAGACCGAGGCTGGTAGGAAAGAGGAAGCCGAGGCTGAACTTAAAAAGGAGGAGGATGAGAAGGAAGGGACCACAGCAGCTTCTCAGGAGACTCCTGGTGGGAAAGAAGAGACCCGATGTGAACCCGAGGAGGTTGAGGAGAAACAGGACAGCACACTGGGCTCTGAGACGCTGGAGGCGGAGGAGAAGGAGCCCCAGGCTGAATCTGGGGAGAAAGCTGATAACAATGACAAAGACAAGCCTGAACCTCAGGACGCTGGTGGGGAGGAAGCCAGGGAGGAAGCCAGGAAGGAAGCCAGGGAGGAAGCCGAGATGGCCTCCCAGGAGGAGAAGGACAAGAGGGAGGAGCCCAGGACTGAACCCAAGGAGAAAGCTGCTGATGAGGCCAAGACTGACTCCCAGGAGGCTGTGGTGAAAGATGAGGCTGAAACGGCACCTAAGGAGGCTGATGGGAAAGAGGAGGCCGAAAGTGATGCGAAGGAGGAGGCGGTGAGTGAGGCAGAGGAGAGGGAAGACAAGGCTCCCTCCCTCACATCTCCTGCTCCCCGAGGAAGCAAGCCCCCCACCCCAGCTTTATTCTCTTGGGAAAGTCGTGTTCCTCTCGCTGATCTCCAGAGCCTGGGGCGGGGCGGAGGGAGCCAAGCACGCAGCACCGTGGCCGCAGGCTGCCTTCCAGATCTTTCCGCAGTCCTCACAAAGCCAGGCAGGTGCTTGTGTGACAACTAGAGTCCACACAGACCGTGTCCCTTCCAGGAGCCAGGCAGTCCCAGTGAAGAACAGGAGCAGGAGGTGGAGAAAGAGCCGGAGGGCGGGGCAGGGGCGGTGCCCAGCTCCCCCGAGGCGTGGCCTGAGAGCCCCACAGGGGAGGGCCAGGGCCTCAGCCCAGGTGAGTGAGAGCCCGGGGCCCAGATGCTGCGGGGACTGCCCTGGGGTGGGGTGCAAGGCGCCCCTCATGGAGAGCCCAGCTGGCCTCCCTCCTGTTCCTTTCCTCTAGATGGGCTGGGTCCAGACTCTGCAGCCTCCCGAGAGACCAGCCCTGCAGCCAGGTACTGTCAGATTTGGGGGCTCCGGCCCAGCTCCCACCTTCTGCTCCCTTCAGTCCACCGTCACCTCAGTCTGGGCGTCCCTAAGCACCTAATTTCAGGACATGCCAGGATTCCCAGGGCACAGCCCAAAAAACTCAAGGAGCATGGAAAATACCCGGTCCGCCTCCCATGCCATGGCCGAAATCACTGTTCCCGATCCTCACTAGGAGGGTCTTGTCTTGCAGCCCAGCATGTGACCACAGCGTCAGCTGCATCCTCAAGGCCAGAGAACCTGAATTTGAACAATGGCTCTGCCACTAACCAGCTGTATGACCTTGGCCATGCTGCTAAAGCTCTTCTTATCTGCATCCCCCTAGTAGGATGACTGTGAAGTTTACACTTACCGAGTGCAAAGCCATTTAGTTTGAGCCTGAATATAATGACAGCATCATTTGCCATTGCACAACTTTAGTCCTTGGAAGAGTCTACCTTTATATTGAGCAAAAATCCACCCCCTAGTCCCGTTCTGTTTTTCAAATCTTTTTTTTTTTTTTTTTTTGAGTTGGAGTCTCACTCTGTCCACCAGGCTGGAGTGCAGTGGCATGCTCACAGCCAGCGCAGCCTCGACCTGCTGGGCTCCGGCGATCCTTCCACTTCAGCCTTCTAAGTAGCTGGAATTACAGGCATGTGCTACCATGCCCGGCTAATTTTTTTTGATTTATTGTAGAGATGAGGTCTAACCAAGTTGCCCAGGTTGATCTTGAACCCCTGGGCTCAGGCAATCCTCTAGCTTCCGCCTCCCAAAGTGCTGAGATTATAGGTGTGAGCCACTACATTTGGCACATTTAAATTTTTTATTTTTTTAGAGACAGGGTCTTACTCAGTTGCCCCGGCTGGAGTGCAGTGGCACAATCATAGTTCACTGCAGCCTTGAACTTTTGGGCTCAAGTGATCCTCCCGCCTCAGCCTCTTGAATAGCTGGGACTACAGACAAGTGCCACCATACTGGCTAATTTTTAAGTTGTTAGTAGAAACAGTCTTGCTATGTAGCCCAGGCTGGTCTTGAACTCCTGGCCTCAAGTGATCCTCCCGCCTCAGCCTCTCAAGTACTGAGTGGGATTATAGGCATGAGCCACCACACCTGGCCTTCCTTGTCCCTTTCTTAGGGAAAGATAGCCACCGAATATTCACTGAGCATCACACATGGTGTGCCAGGCACAGCAGGGAGACACTCACCTTCTGACACTGGCCACCTTAGAACCACCTTGTCAGGCAGGTGTTCTTGTCCGCATTTTACAGATGAGAAAGCTGAGGCTCAGAAAAGTGATGTGACAGTCCCAAGATCACACAGCAGGATCACACTCAAGTCACACCTCAGACGTGTCTGGCAGTGTCCACAAGTCCTCACCAGACCACATGCTTCCCAAAGTTAGGCTAGGCCTCGTCATTCCCCCTCCACCCCCCCCCAGTGCTGGGCAGAGAATGGCCACATGCCGAGTGCAGGTGCCACAACTACAAGTGCCCCTTTCGACTGCAGTGACGCCCCCAGCCCCTTGGCCCCTCCTCATGTCCTGGAGTGTGGTCCCCGCCTCTCTCACACTTTTCTGGCCCTTTCCACACAGTGGGTCTTCAGCCAGCGATGCACCCCAGAGTCCCCCAGAGCCCCCTCCTTCAGGGGAGAAGAAGAAGGAGAAGGCACCCGAGCGCAGGGTGTCAGCCCCCCCCCGGTCCCGGGGCCCCCGTGCACAGAACCGCAAAGCCATCGTGGACAAGTTCGGCGGGTAGGACACAGGCGAGGAGCTGGGCCGGGCTTTCCCTAGGAGCCATGGGTCGGTGGAGGGTGACCCGAGGGGCAGTGCCAAGGCAGGAGGACTGACATCGGGGGGCAGGGGTTCCCCCAGCGGGGCCCCTCACAGCAGCCTGCCTCTCTGGCCTGGCCTCGTACCCCCCACAGGGCAGCCTCAGGGCCCACAGCCCTGTTCCGGAACACCAAGGCAGCCGGGACAGCCATTGGCGGGGTCAAGAACATGCTCTTGGAGTGGTGCCGTGCCATGACAAGGAATTATGAGGTGGGCATGGGACAGGGACACGCGGGTGAGATTGGGGTCTGAGGTGGCCCTGCTGGAGAGGGTGTGAGGGGTGCACGCCCCAAAGGGTGCAAGGGTGGGAAGGGGCCAAAGCCAGGCCCTCTGACCCAGGCTCACCGAGGCCTCCTCTGTGCCCTCTGGCCACAGCACGTGGACATCCAGAACTTCTCCTCCAGCTGGAGCAGCGGCATGGCCTTCTGCGCCCTCATTCACAAGTTCTTCCCCGATGCCTTTGACTACACAGAGCTGGACCCCACGAAGCGCCGGCACAACTTCACCTTGGCCTTCTCCACAGCAGAGTAAGCAGCAGCCACCAGTGGGCAGCATTGGAGGGGACTGGGGGCGCCTGGGGTGAGAGCTGGACTCACAGGGGCCGGGTAGGGGGGCAGTCAGATGAATGCTGGCGCCACCTGGTCATGTAGCCAACAGGGGTTTTGTTTTCCTTTTTTTTTTGAGTCAGGATCTCGTTTTGTCGCTCAGGCTGGAGTGCAGAGACATGATCATGGCTCACTACAGCCTCGACCTACTGGGCTTAGGCCATCTTTCCAACTCAGCCTCCCAAGTAGCTGGGACTACAGGTGCGCCACCACACTTGGCAATTTTTTAAATTCTTTGTAGAGACAAAGTCTCACTATGTGGCCCAGGCTGGTCTCAAACTCCTGAGCTCAAAGGATCCTCTCGCCTCAGCCTCCCAGACGCAATGCCACCATGCCTGGCTAGTTTTTTTTTTTAATGTTCTTGTAGAGATGAGGTCTCATTATGTTGCCCAGGCTCAAGCAGCCCTCCTGCCTCAGCCTCCCAAAGTGTTGGGATTACAAGTGTGAGTCACCACACCCAGTTCCCAAGGATGTTTTCTGAGTGCCAGGCACTGTTTTGTACCTGGGGATAGGGCAGTGGGGAAAATAGACAAAAATTCCTCATTACCCATAGCTTACATTCTAACGGGAGTGACAGCATAAACACACATGCAGATGTGACATGTAATGCCAGGTGGTGATATGGACCATAAGGAAGATTCAGGCAGGGCAAGGCGGGTCTGCTGTTTTAGACAGGGGGGCTGCAAAGATTTGGGGTCAGATTCTGACTCTGCCGTCTGTTAGCCGTGTGATCTTGGACAGGTTCCTTTACCTCTCTGATCCTCCACAGACTGGTCTCTAAACTGGGCATGATGTTTCCTCTTTTGCTGGGTTATTGTGAGAATTAAGCTCAATAATTAAGTATAACAGTACCTAACCCATGGTAAGCATTTCAAAAAAAAATCTTGGTTGCGGTTACTATATTATAATGAGCGATGTCACAGTTGTGCTGATGATGATGACTCACTTTCGAGCCCGGGGAGGAGTCACTGCTGAGGCTCAGACAGCTGGGTGTGTTGGGGAGGGGGTGGCCCGAGAAAAAGCGGCATGCTAGAAAGGCAGAGAGGTGTGTGATAGCGGGTGGGTTTCTCACTTCCTCTCAGACCTCTGGGCCAAGAAGAACCGGAGAGGCAAGACATGGCTCCCGGGGTGATGTCCAATGGGGAGGAGCTTCCACCGTCAAAGCGGCCTTAGTGAGAGGCCGCTATCTCCACCCACTGACCAGGGCTCCCTAAGGCTGGCCTTCAGCTTCACAAGGCGCTCAGCCCAGGAGTGCGTATTCTCTAGACCATCAGGGAGGGACTACAAGCAGCTTCTGATCCACCTAGAAGGGACAGGGCTGCACAGAGGGTATGTGCGGGGGGCCAGCCCCTGCAAGTTTTGGGGAGATTTAGGAGGTCCCTTGGAAGGTGTGGCAGCGTTGGCAATTATTCTGGAGAAATAAAGAGAAAGAAAGAGAAAGGGGGAGAAAGAAAGAGACTGGACTCTGTCTATCACAGAAGCCGATTCTGTAGTAGGGATAGATAGTAAAAGAAAGAAAGATGGAGGGATAGACATAAAGAGGAAGAAAGAGAAAGAAAGAAAGTGGACAACTGTTCAGTGAAATGAGCAGAAGCCGTTTATTGAAAGTTACAGCAGGTATTTATCCCCAAATTTTACACAGACAGTCTCACAAGTCTTTCATGTAAACACAAAGCCAGGTGCAGGAGGGACGTCCCCCACCCACCAGATGTTTTCTCAGGTATGAGGAAGGACAAACCCCAAGATTGTCTTATTGTTCCCTTTGCTAGTTAATGCTCTTCAAAAGCAGTGCAACAATCCCTACTAGCATCATGATGTTCTGATAATCAATAACTTCTAAAGCTTATGCGCACACAACACCCATGATGACTAACTTAAATTTTATTACCTTTCTATTCTAGGCTAATACTACTTACACAATGCTACGGAGGCTCTTAATTATAGCTTAAACCAATTCCTAAAGAATGTGGCCCAGTCCAAAGATCACACTGGGCTCTACAGGATGTGGCCCAGTCCAAGGTTCACGGTGGGCCACTTTTTGGAACAATAGACTACAATCTCTTAACAAAATGGCTATTCTAAAGTCCTATATATCTATCCTAATTTCTATGAAAGTTTCTAATTCCTGATCCTAATATATAAAACTGATCATCAGCAACAAGGCTTCTAAAAATAAAACCCAGATATAAACTGTAAATGTACTAAGGCCAAAACCACAATAGTAGAAAATGGAGACAATGTAATTTCTAAAGTTAACTGTATTCTTATTAAACCTCAAAATATCATGATTGATCATGCTTGAACTAACATGATTCCCTAACGTTAGCATGACCTATTCTACAATACTTTCTATGAATAAAATAAATTCAATTTCTATAATAGGTAGAAAAACCCTACACTAACTGTAGCTAAAGCCGGCCTAAAAGAATGCAGCCCAGTCCAAAGTACGCGCTGGGCCCTCAGGAATGTGGCCCAGCCCAAGGTTTGTGCTGGGCCATTTCTGGTAACTCTAGATAATCATCTATACCATCTAAAGATAATCATCTATACCATCTAAAACAGCTCTCCATAAGTATATACTAATTCTACAAATATACTTTTAAATCTTATAAAGAAGCTTGTACTGTATAAAAGGTTCCCAAATGTGACCTGAATTTGAATTATATCTAATACATAAGCGGAAACCGCAGTTTATGGGAAACAGGAACAATGAGTTTCTAGAGTGAGCCATGCCTGTCACAGTCACAGAGCCTTCAGCTTAGATCAGCAGAGTTCCTTTAGGTTGCTTGTGCTGCGTGGTAAGAGGAAGAGGAAAATGGGGTCAACGGCTCCCGAACACATCCTAGTGGTCTCGGGGTCCACAGCCCTCCCTGATCCCTAACACTCAGTGGGCCTCCGTGGCCAGCTCCCAACAGGTATGGCCAGTGAGGGCAGCATGCCCAGAATGATCAGCTGTGTGCATTTCCAATGGCCACATCCTGCTGTGGGCTCAGAAACACCTTGGTCCCTTAGACAGGGACCAAGTCCACAGGGATGTTTGGAGTGCCTTGGTCTGGGAGGCCCAACCCCCTAGTCCAGGCCTGGTCACCAACCTGCAGGGAGGCCTGCATGTCCCCATTGGTAAAATTAGAGGATTTTTTTTTTTAAGTTGGAGTCACTCCATCACCCAGGTTGGAGTGCAGTGACACACTCATAGCCACCCCAGTGTCAACCTCCTGGGCTCTGGCAATCCTTCCACCTCAGCCAAGTAGCCAGAACTACGCGACCACATCCGGCTAATTTTTTATTTATTACAGAGACAGGTCTCACCAAGTTGCCTGGGCTGGTCTCGAGCCCTCAGGCTCAAGCAATCCACTCACCTCAGCCTCCCAAAGTGCTGGGATTAGAGGCTGGGCCACCAAGCCCAGCGAGGATTAATATTGACCCATGCTTTCCGATTTTTTTCCAGCCAATTTCCTCAAACAAAACACGGAGTGCCCAACATATAAAGCAGATTAAAGGGAGACATTTTGGGGCTGGAAGGAGCTTAGCGCCCACCCCCCTTCCCAAGGTGGTCCCTGAGGCATGTCCATAGGGCTCTAGGACAACCACGGTGCCATCTAAAAGCCATCAGACTCAACATTCCAGAAGGTCCCTTCTGATTTCACATTATGGATGAGTGGGTGCCCTGAGTGGGTGGGGAGACTAGGGGGTCAAAAGCAACACATCCTGCTGTGAGCTCAGAAACACCTTTCATGGCGGTAACAAGCTAGTGACTGGAGTGACTGGGGGCCGGGTGTTCTGCTAAGTGCTTTCCTTGTTTTTTTGGGTTTTTTTTTTTGAGTTGGAGTCTCACTCTGTCACCCAGACTGCAGTGCAGTGGCCGCT
>NW_007032116.1:13184-17532 GCF_000164805.1 Carlito syrichta | reverse complement strand
CCAGGCAGGTCTCGAACCCGCGGGCTCAGGCAATCCACTCACCTTGGCCTCCCAAAGCGCAGGATTACAAGCTGAGCCACCGAGCCCGGCCTAGTGCTTTCCTTGGATCAGTTCACACAATCTTATCTATTGTGGATGTGAGTAGAGGGGTCACTTCCTGTCCTAGGTTCCTATAGGAGGTGGGATGGGGATTTGCAGGGGAAACAGCTTATCTGGACTAAAAGTCCTAAGTGATCATCAGAAGGGCACGCAGCTCTGCCTGGACAGAGCACTCTTGTCTGCAGGGTACAGGCTACTGTCCTGCTCCTGCAGCTGCCTGGCCTCTGGGTCCAAGCCAGACAGAGGCCCTGCAGGCTGGAAGGAGAAATCAAATGACCACAACAGGCAGCAAAGGGGGAAGGAGGTCACGGGGACATGGTGGGTGGAGACTGGAACTTGATGTGTCTGGGTTTGAATCCTGGCTCCTCCTTCCGAGCTCTGTGACCCTTGACAGCTGACTTTACCTCTCTGGAAACCTCATATCTTAGGGTTTGGGGTGAAGATTCAGTGTGAAGAGTAAGGGGTGTCTGCCACGGCCATCACGCCCCACTGCCTCATTCCAGAACTCTCTTCTGATTCCCATGGAGCCCCCAGTGGGCTCTTCAGTTAGGCTGGGGAGGAGTCCGCCCCCACTCCCCAGGCTCAATGGGAAGGAAGGCTTTGCCTCTCCCATGTCGGGGGACACCACCCCGACCCACACCCATGGGGCTGAGGTCGCTGCATTGGCTACAGGGAGCTTGTTCCATTCTCTGAAATTCTCCAGCCTGAGCCCCTCCCCCAACTCCCCACCCAGCCCAGTTTGGACTTCAGCCTCAGCCCCAAGAGAGGATTTCTGCTGGGGCCCTGGTTTCTCCTACCACCAGCACCCATGGCTGGCTTTGGTGGACTGGGACTGCTGAGACCCAGCTTCAGAGCAAGATGTCAGAAGCGTCAGGCACTCCTGGGGCTGAGTTACAGCTGTGTCACCACTGCGACCTTGGGCAAACCACCAACACACTCTGAATCTCCAGTTCTTTCTCTTCTGTGGGTTGAGAGGAGTGAATGAGACCATCCAGGGGGAAGCATCTGATGAAGCATCTGGCATGAGGTTCCAATGGTGATTAGCTCAGATTATCGGCTCCAGCAAAGCCAGGAGTGTCACATAACCCCAAAGGGCAGCTGTCAAGTTAGAAAGCAGGACTCGCTAAGTGCCACCGACTCCTCGGGCACACCAAGCCAGGTGGTCCTGCCCCGGGGCCTTTCCACATGCTAGTTCCACTGCCAGGACTCCTCTCTCCCAGATATGCACGTGGCTTGGTCTTTTTTTTTTTTGAGCCTGGGTCTCACTCTGTTACCCAGGCTGGAGTGCAGTGATATGATCACAGCTCACGGCAGCTTCAGTCTCCTGGGCTCAGGCAATCCTTTTGCCTCTTGAGTAGCTGGGACTACAGGCGTGTGCCACCATGCCTGGCTAATTTTTGTGACTTTTTTGTAGAGAAGTCTTGCTATGTTGTCTAGGCTGGTGTCTAACTCTTGGGCTCAAGCAATCCTCTCGCCTCAGCCTCGCAAAGTGCTGGAATTAAAGGTGTGAGGCACTGCACCTGGCTGACTTACTTTCTTTGAGAGGCCTTTCCGGCTGGGCTTGGTGGCTCAGCCTAGGATTTGGTTTCTGTCCCTTAAGTTCTACCTGAGAGGCCTGTCCTGGCAGGAGCGCCCTGGTAACCGAGGACAGATACATGTGTCTGTGAAAGGGGTAGGATCATGGAGATCCCAAGACCAGAGGATCCTGTTCCCGTGAGAGGACATGCTGTGCAATGAAAACATGGGCTTCAGGCTGGGCACAGTGGCTCACCCCGTAATCCCAGCACTTTGAGAGGCAGAGGCAAGAAGATTGCCTGTGTCCAAGGGTTCGAGACCAGCTTGGGCCCTCATCTCTACAATAAATCAAAAAATTAGCCGGGCGTGGGCGCACGTGCCTGTAGTTCCAGCTACTTGGAAGACTGAGGCAGAAGGATCGCCTGAGCCCAGCAGGTCGAGGTTGTGGTGGCTGTGATTGTGCCACTGCATTCCAGCCTGGGTGACAGAGTGAGACTTCAACTCAAAAAAAAAAAAAGCCAGGCACAGTGGCTCAACCTATAAATCCCAGCACTTTGGGAGGCCATGGCGAGTGGATTGCCTGAGCCTGCGGGTTCGAGAACAGCCCGGGCAACTTGGCGAGACCTCATCTTTACAATAAATCAAAAAAATTAGCCAGGCGTGGTAGCGTGCGCCTGTAGTTCCAGTTACTTGGAAGGTTAAGGTGGAAGGATTGCCAGAGCCCTGTGGATCAATGCTAGGTTGGCAGTGAGTGTGCCACCACTGCACTCCAGCCTGAGCAATCAAGTGAGACTCCAACTCAAAAAAAAAAAGAAAGAAAGAAAAAAAGAAAATGTTTTGGATTCAGACCAGTTGAGTCTGAGTCCTAACTCTGTCTTGGCCTCAATGGGTCTCATCTGTATAACGGTTGGCTTAGATGATCTCCCAGCTCCTATATACACGATTCTACAGGCTTCCTCCTTGCTGGGCTGCCCGTCCCACCCGTTCCCTTGGCTCCCATATCCTTCACCTTTAACCCTCTGCTCCCCACTCCACCCCACCTCTCAGGAAACTGGCCGACTGTGCACAGCTGCTGGAGGTGGATGACATGGTGAGGCTGGCAGTGCCCGATTCCAAGTGCGTCTACACCTACATTCAGGAGCTGTACCGCAGCCTCGTGCAGAAGGGACTGGTAAAGACCAAGAAGAAATGAGGGAGGAAGTGGGTGGGGGTGCGCAGGGTGTGCAGTTCACCAGCCAAGCCCTGGAGGCTCGCTTCCACTCCACAGAGGGCTCGGGCACAGGCAGGTGGCACCAGTCTTAACTGTATTAAAAGTACTTTTGTAAAATCCTGTCTGGCCCCTCAGTGCTTTCTCAGCACCCCGCCTGGGAACCCCTGCATTGGGATAATAACCCTGGCCACCACAGGGGTTTCCTCCCTGGTTGTGATCTTCTCAGTAACTGTGCAAGGTGTTTGGGAAGGGTCACTAGCCTGGGTCCTAACCCTAACCAGCTGTATGACCTTGGCCCACACAGTTAACCTCTCTCTAAGCCTCAGTTTACAATCTGAAAGGGGACAGTGGGCATTCCAACCTCATGGAGGTGTTGTGAGGATTAAATGAGATTGAAATGGGCAGAAAGCTTTCCCCAGTGCCTGCCATGAATGTGCTCAACAAGTGGTTGCCAAAATGAAAAACCAAACTTAAATATGGAGCCACTGGTGACCCCTTCCCCAGTTTTCTTCCCCTCTTTCCGCTCTTCTTCCCAGGTTAGGGAGCTCCAGGACGGGAGCTATAGTAGAAGATTCTCGAGAAATCTCACTCAAGCTGGGCTAGTGGGATCGGGGGTGACTTCCTTGACTCAGAGATGCTCCATGTTTCGTCTCCCAAAAGGCAGCAATTTTCCAGAGCTTACAACAATCACATCTAGAAAGTTCTTACTCCGGGTTAAGTGAACACCTCCAACACTGGCTGAAGTTTGGGGCTTGTTTTTCTTTTTTTCTTTTGAGTTGGAGTCTCACTCTGTCGCCCAGACTGGAGTGCAGTGGCCGCTCCCGGCCACTGCAGCCTCGACCTGCTGGGCTCTGGCGATCCTTCCACCTCAGCCTTCCGAGTAGCTGGAATTACAGGCACGCACTACCACGCCCGGCTAATTTTGTTTTTCTTTTTCCACTGCTCATTCAATACGAGCCCCTGATGGCCACTTCCTGCTGACAATCCTGTCTGGCCCTATCAACCATTCAGAGCCTGTGTGCCGATGAGCAGCTCATGGAGGATAAAAGAGCAAGACACCTGCAGCCAGCTGGGCACACCTGCAGGGGTGTGCACTCTGCTCCGACTGGCAGAGGGGCCCCCAGCAACCCACTGAAGTGCCCCGTGCCTCAGTTGACTCATCTATAAAACGAGGCTGTCACCCCTGTGGACCTTCTGAAGGCTCCTCTGGCCAAGGGTGGCCTATTTTCCCATGGCTAGCTTTCCCTGCAATGTCTGGGAGTGTCCAAGGGAAGCAGGGCCACCCCGTTCTTTTTAAGCTGGGGTCTCACTCTGTTGTGGCCAGATTGGAGGGCAGTGGCATGATCACAGCTCACCACACCTTCGATCTCCTGAGCTTAATGGATCCTCCCTTCTCAGTCTTTTTTTTTTTTTTTTTTTTAAGTTGGAGTCTCACTCTGTCACCCAGACTGGAGTGCAGTGGCCACTCCCGGCCACCGCAGCCTCGACCTGCTGGGCTCCGGCGATCCTTCCGCCTCAGCCTTC
>NW_007032116.1:4636-12699 GCF_000164805.1 Carlito syrichta | reverse complement strand
CTACCACGCCCGGCTAATTTTTTGATTTATTGTAGAGATGAGGTCTCACCAAGTTGTCCATGTGGGTCTCGAACCCGCAGGCTCAGGCAATTCACTCACCTTGGCCTCCCAAAGGCACAGAATTACAGGCTGAGCCAGCGCATTGGACTTCTAGAGGACCACTCCTTTTAGAGATGGTAGCTGAATCCCCGGCCTCACTCGCTCTGATGAAACCACCCCACCCCTCATTAAACACTCGGCTGAACTCCAGAATTCACCTGTGACTTTAATGGCCAAGCAAGCACAGGATTGGTTTCTGTGATCACCCCTGGACTGGATGCAGGAGGGTACACACCTCACAGCCTGAGGCCTGGCCCCCAGGGACTGGCAAACCCATGGGACAGCAACTGATTTTGAAACATGCATTAGATTTCCAGGATAGAGGTTAGATTATCAGTGGAAAATAAAAGGCTTAGCACCTAAATCTTACATGCTCATCAGTGGTCTGGCTGATATCAATCATTCATTGGTAAGTATGGTACCCTCCACGGGTCTCTCACCCATATTCCCAGTCCCCCCAGCCTCAGTGCCTGGGTCCCAGCAGGGTTCTGGGGGCTGCCGGGCTCTGTTCTTACAAACTGGCCTGGAAGGTGAACTGTTTCTCTAGATGCAGAGCTGGAGGACTGGCCTGACATTCTGCAAAACCTAAACTCCCCTGGCTCTGGGGAAGGCAAAGGGAGTGAGAAGGGGGCACCTGTGGCCAGGAGAACTCAGAGTGAGTACACACACACCACAGAAAAGACTCATAACTGAAAACCTGGGAAGGAAAACATAAGCAGGAAATGGGCCAGTGAGGGGCTCTGGCCCGAGTCCATGAGGTGTGTCCATCTGCCATGCAGAGGGTCCAGTGCAGAGAGGGGTCAAACCAGAGTTAGCAGGGCCGGTCCACTCCAAATTGGCAGGTGAACTCCTCTGCTTTCTTCCTGAACAGCTCTGGATCCTGTTCCATCAGGTCAGCCAGCTCCACCCGCAGGGGCTCCCTCAGATTTGGTTTATTCACCAGCACATTGAGGGCCTCCAAGACTGGGGAGAGATGCCAGACCAGGACATCAGGGCAGACAGAAAAAAACCCCAGAAGGTGAGGGCCATCCATTCCCAGATTTCCCAATACGCCACACCCATTCCTGCCCCCCACCAAAGATTCTATCACTTAGGATGTCTCTACCACCAAATTCTTGACTGGTTATATCAGTGGTTTTCTGAGTTGGAGTCTCACTCTGTTGCCCAGACTGGAGTGCAGTGGCATGCTCACGGCCACTGCAGCCTCGCCTGCTGGGCTCCGGCAATCCTTCCGCCTCAGCCTTCCGAGTAGCCGGAATTACAGGCACGCGCTACCATGCCCGGCTGATTTTTTAATTTATTGTAGAGATGAGGTCTCACCAAGTTGCCCAGGTGGGTCTCGAACCCACGGGCTCAGGCATCCACTCACCTCAGCCTCCCAAGGCACGGGATTACAGGCTGAGCCACCGAGCCTGGCTCTTTTCTTTTTTTCAAGTCAGGGTCTTACTATGTTGCCAGGCTAGAGTGCAGTGGCACGATCATGGCTCACTGCAGCCTTGACCTGGCCCTGGCAATCCTTCCGCCTCAGTCTCCCAAAGTGCTGGGATCGGAGGCATGAGCCACTAGGCCCCATCAAACACACAATTCTGACACAGAGTGCTTCACAGACCCTCTGAAGCTCATCCAAGGACCATTCCCCTACCCCTTGCCCCTACCGCCCCAAGGACTCTTGTTTCCTGGATTAAGAACTGCTGTCCAGATACAGGACAGTTCAGTGATTAAGCTTACAGGCTCTACAGCTGGGATTACAGGCATGTAACCACTAGCCCACATGCAGTCATCTAAATCTAAATTAATTAAAATTAAAAACAATCTACCTAAGGCAATCTACAGACTTAATGCAATACCCATAAAAAAAAAAAAAAAATCTAGGCCAGACACAGTGTCTCATGCCTGTAATCCCAGCACTTTGGGAGGCCAAGGCATAAGGATCACTTGAATCTGTGAGTTCAAGACCAGCCTGGGTAACATGGCAAGACCTCATCTCTACAAAAAATAATGCTAAAAAAAAGTTAGCCCAAGTTGGGCTCGGTGGCTCAGCCTGTAATCCCGCGCCTTTGGGAGGCTGAAGTGAGTGGATCGCCTGAGCCCGCGGGTTCGAGACCCACCTGGGCAGCGAGACCTCATCTCTACAATAAATCAAAAAATCAGCCGGGCATGGTAGCGCATGCCTGTAATTCCAGCTACTTGGAAGGCTGAGGTGGAAGGATCGCCGGAGCCCAGCAGGTCGAGGCTGCAGTGGCCGGGAGCAGCCACTGCACTCCAGTCTGGGCGACAGAGTGAGACTCCAACTCAAAAAAAAAAAAAAAAAAAGCCTGGCACGCTAGCGTGTGCTTGCAATCCCAGCTACTCAGGAGGCTGAGGAGGAAGGAACACCTGAGCTCAGGAGGTCAAGGCTGCAGTGAACTGTGATCACACCACTGCATTCCAGCCTGGGCAACAGAGTAAGATCCTGACTTAAAATAAAAATAAAAACAATTGGTCGGGTGCGGTGGCTCAAACTTATAATCCCAGCACTTTGGGAGGCCAAAGTGAGAGGACTGCCCAGGCTCAGGGGTTTGAGACCAGCCTGGGCAACTTGGCAAGACCTCATCTCCACAATACATCAAAAAATAAGCCAGCATGGTAGCGCGTGCCTGTAGTTCCACCTACTTGAAAGGCTGAGGCGGAAGGATCGCTGGAGCCCAACAGGTTGAGGCTGCAGTGGCCATGAGCGTACCACTGCACTCCAGCCTGGGCGACAGAGTGAGACTCTGATGCAAATAAATAAATAAAAACAATTAAGAATTCAGTTTTTCAGGCTCACTGGCCACCTGTGGCTACTGAGTCAGCCAAGCTCTGCCACTTGGCAGCTGTGCTTACCTCAGACAACCGCTTCATCTCTCACATGCCTCAGTATTCCCATCTCTTAAACGGGGCTAATGAGAGCACTACCTCGTGGAGTGCTGAAGGGATAAAAATGAAGTTGGCAGGTGGGCTCAGTGGCTCAATCAGTAATCCCAGCACTTTGGGAGGCCGAGGCGAGTGGATTTCCTGAGCCTGCGGGTTCGAGACCAGCCCGGGTAACTTGGCGAGACCTCGTCTCTACAATAAAATAAAAAAATAGCCAGGCATGGTAGTGTGCATCTGTAGTTCTGGCTACTCAGAACATTGAGGTAGAAGGATCGCTGGAGCCCAGAAGATCGACACTGGGGCGGCTGTGAGCATGTGTGCCACTGCACTCCAGCCTGGGCGAAGGAGTAAGACTCCAACTCAAAAAAAAAATAAATGAAGTTGGCATGTGACACTCTTAGCACAATGAAGTGATGGGTATTATCATTATTAGGCCAACCCTCTCCACCGTCACTTAGGACACGGAGTCCCAGCAAGGAACAAAGACTTGCCCAAAGTCTGCAAACGCACTTCTTTTTTCTGAGTCAGGGGCTCACTCTGTTGCCCATGCTGGAGTGCAATGGCATGATCATGGTTCACCACGGCTTCAACCTCCTGGGCTCAGGAGATTCCTCCACCTCAGCTTCCCAAGTAGCTGGGACTACAGTTGTGCGCCACCACACCCAGATGTTTTTGATTTTTGTAGAGATGAGGTCTGGCCATGTTTCCCAGGAACTCCTGGGCTCAAGCAATCATCTTGGCTCGGCCTCCCAAAGTGCTGGGATCACAGGTGTGAGCCACCCTACTCGGCCCACAGATGGCCTTCTTATCCCAGGCCCTTCCCTGTGCAGCCAAGCTGCCTCTCTTTCCCACGAATCACAGCCATGGTCATCTGTCGCACCTGTCCAGGTGTAGGAACAGAGACAGGAGTGGGGTCAATCTGTCCAGGATCTCAGGGAGCATCTTTGGTATCCAACGGTAAGTTCAGCTAAGACTCTCAATGTGTATCTCCTCTCTGTTGTGCTTTTTAAACTCAAAAGAAGGCCACTCACCCTCCATCCAGCCAGGCCCAACCCAGCATCAGTCCCTCCTCCAGGCAAGATCCGGACCCACCTTGGCAGGTCTTGGTGCAAGGCTTCCAGTTCTCATTGCTGATGATGGGCAGGCAAACGTGTCCATTCTCATCCACGTTGGGGTGGTAGATCTTGGTGGTAAACTTGACCTTGGGGGGCCTGAATGGATACTCCTCGGGGAAGCTGATGCAAAAGTTGAAGGCCTTGAGGTGGTAGGGAGGTTGGTCCTATGCAGAGAGGTAGGGTCACACTCTGGCTGGTTCTGCTTGCCCCTGGCTACCCTCCTAGGGTTCCCTCCCAGGCAGCCTCTGCTCCACTCCCAGAAAGAGTCGGGAGCCGGGACACACAGGACACCTGCATTCATTTGGCAACTGAGCCATGAATTCGTGGAAGGGTAGAATCACAAAAGGGCACTGACCTGGGAGACAGAAAGGTCCTATCCTGGCTTTTGCTGTGAGATCATGGGGAACTACCTCCTACCTCTAGACCTCAGTTGCAATGTTTGAAAAATGGGTAAAGACCGACTAGATGGCCGGGAATGGTGGATCACGCCTATAATCCCAGCATTCTGGGACGCCAAGGTGAGAGGATTGCTTGAGCCCATGAGTTCAAGACTAGTCTGCGGCCGGGAGCTGTGGTTCACGCCTGTAATCCCAATGCTTTGGGAGGTGAAGACGAGAGGATTGCCTGAGCCCAGGGGTTTGAGAACAGCCTGGGCAACTTGGCGAGACCTCATCTCTACAATAAATCAAAAAATTAGCTGGGTGTGGTGGCACATGCCTATGGTTCCAGCTACTTGGAAGGCTGAGGTGCAAGGATCACCTGAGCCCAGCAAGTCGAGGCTGCGGCAACTATGAGCATGCCACTGTACTCCAGCCTGGGCGACAGAGCGAGACTCCAACTCAAAAAAAAAAAAGAGAGAGACCTCATTTCTCCAAAATATCAAAAAATTAGCCAGCCCTGTGGCACCTGTAGTCCCAGCTACTTGGGAGGTTGAAGCAGAAGGATTGCCTGAGCTTAGGAGGGTGAGGCTGTGATAAGCCGTGAGTGTGCCACTGCACTCTGATCTGGGCAACAGAGTGAGACACCGACTCAAAAAAAAGGTAGACTAGATGAGCTTGTAAAGACCATCCCAGCTTTAAAGGCTTTTCGAGAATCCCAGACGAGAAGGACAGAATATCCTCTTGTTGAGAACTACTAGCCAGTATAGGAGAACATTACCTAAGCCCAACAGGTTGAAGTTGCGATAGCCATGAGCGTGCCACTGCACTCTATGCTGGCTATTCTGCACCAAGCTATCCTGCCCTGGGATTCTCCCCAGTAGGCCCTTTCAGGACCCCTGTATGGCTAGAAGGTTTCTGGTCAGTTCCTGGGCACATCTGCCCACTTCAATCCTGCCAACCCTTGAGGTTGTCTGATGTCACTGTATTCTCTCAAATGCGACCTGTCCTAAGTTTTCCTGTCACCTGCCTTCTTGCTTCTGACCTGCTCTTCCCTTCCAGTCACTCTCATCATCTCAAAGCTGGTCTCCTTGGAGATGTCCTTGGTCCCTAGAGCTCCTTCTAGTGTCTTCTTCCCTGGCACTGGAGGCTCAAAACAGGTATTCTCATGCCGAGCCAGGTAAGTGGATTGTCTCAACATAGCAGCCCAAGGGACCTGACAGAGGTTCCAATGTTGACACGACTCAAGTCTTTCTCTACTTTTCCGGACCACAGTTCAGTTGAAAGAGACACTGGCCACCCAGGCCACCACACTATCAGTAAGAAGTCCATGCCAAGCGCACTGGCTCACACTTGTAATCCCAGCACTTTGGGAGGCAGAGGTGAGAGGACCGCCTGAGCCCATGGGTTCTAGACCTGCCTGGGCAAACTGGCAAGATCTCATCTGTATAATAAATTTTTTAAAAAATTAGCCAGGCGTGGTGGCTCATGCCTGTAGCTCCAGCTACTTGGAAGGCTGAGGTGGAGTGCTTTACGTGAATGATCTGAGTCCAGCAGGTTGAGGCTGCAGTGGCTGTGAGCGTCCCACTGCACTCCAGCCTGGGTGACAGAGTGAGACTCTAACTAAAAAAAATAGTAAATACGCCAGGCTCGGTGGCTCAGCCTGTAATCCCAGCACTTTGGGAGGCCGAGGCGAGTGAGTTGCCTGAGCCCGTGGGTTCGAGACCCACCCAGGCAACTTGGCGAGACCTTGTCTCTACAATAAATCAAAAATTAGTTGGGCGTGGTAGCGCGCGCCTGTAGTTCCAGCTACTTGGAAGGCTGAGATGGAGGGATCGCCGGAGCCCAGCAGGTCGAGGCTGCGGTGGCCGTGAGCATCCCACCTACACTCTAGCCTGGGCTACAGAATGAAACTCAGACTCACAAAAAAAAAGAGAGAGAGAAAAAAAAGAAGTACAAATCCTGTATAATAAGATGACTTGCTCCCTTGATATTCCAAAAAGCTTTAACTAACAAAGAGCTCTCTCATCTTAATTTTTATTTTCAAGTAATCAAAGGTATATAGATGAATGTCTCAAAGAAAATATCTCTAGTCACTAATAATCAGGTAACAAAAGAGAGATCTTACCCTCGGATAGGTTCTTTGGAATACTGCTTTCAAAAGGAGGTTTCATCAAGATGATATCAAATAATAAATAGAGGAAAATGAGAGCAGTCAAAAACAGCTATCTGCATTGTCATTTTGAACAGTAAGTTTCAGAAATAAGGTCTTTAAAAAAATACATTTTGGGTCGACTTTAGGGGAGTAAATTCTACCAATTGTGGAGACCTGGAAGTTTATCACTACCCCTTGACAAAGGGTCTGAGAAATCTTTATGATTTCTTCTCCTTCTTCCTTCTCCTCCTTGTCCTCCTCCTCTTTCTTGTTTTGGAGTTTGGGGTCTCACTCTCACCCAGACTGGAGTGCAGTGACATGACACAGCTCACCACAGCCTCAAACTCCTGGGCTCAAGCAGTCCTCCCACCTCAGCCTCCCAAGTAGCTGGGACTACAGGCATGTACCACCACATCCAGATAATTTTCTGATTTTTTTTTTTTTGCAGAGACAAGGTCTTATTATGTGGCCCAGCCTGGTCTTGAACTCCTGGACTCAAGCAATCCTCTCTCTTTGGCCTCCCAAAGTGCTGGGATTACAGGAATGAGCCACTGGGCCAGGCCTCTTCTTCTTTTTGAATGCTGTTTATCTGCTGCAGCTTCTGTGGCAGGCTTGGTGGCTGCTGGTTTGAGGAAAGGGTCTTCAACTATGTCCAAAAGTCTTCTAGCATCTACATCAATCTGCCTGGACCTCAAAAGCAATCAATCAAGAGAGCGAGTCCCTCCAGCAATGTTAACCTCCAGAAAAAGGGAAAATCCTTGCCTAATCCTAACCCTCCCTGCCCATGGCCCTGGCCTAAGTGGTCACCAACCCAAAGCCACAGTCCCCAGGGAGACTCACCGGCAGGAGGAGAGCGTACCACACCAGGACATTGGCATCATCGCTATACAGATTCCGCAGATACTGGGGTGGTGCCTTCTGAAGATCTTCCAGCTCCTGCAAGGGGACACAGTAAGTGGGCAGTTGGCCTGGCTCTCCCCAGTTCAGCACCCATGCCCCATCCAGCAGCAAGCTGTCCCATGTCCAAAATGGACATCCCAGGGACAGATGCCAGCAAAGTCAGAGCCCCCACTTCTAAGCACTTAGGACACATCAGGCAGGGTGTGGAGTGCTTTACGTGAATGATCTGATTTCGACCTCACCACAATTCTGTAGGCACTAGGTGTAAGGAAAGGTAGATCATTTTCTCCAGATGTTAAAATTTGGGTTGGGCGTGGTAGCTTGCACCTGTAATCCTGGCATGTTGGAAGGCAGAGGAGAGAGGATTGCCTGAGTCCAGGGGTTCAAGACCAGCCTGGGCAACTTGACGAGACCTCATCTCTATAATCAATTAAAAACTTAGAGCCGGGCTCAGTGGCTTAGCTTGTAATCCCAGCACTTTGGGAGGCTGAGGTGAGTGGATTGCCTGAGCCCGCGGGTTCGAGA
>NW_007032116.1:0-4188 GCF_000164805.1 Carlito syrichta | reverse complement strand
CCATGCGCTACCACACCCAGCTGATTTTTTTATTTATTGTAGAGATGAGGTCTCGCTGCCCAGGCGGGTCTCGAACCCGCGGGCTCAGGCAATCCACTCACCTCAGCCTCCCAAAGGCGCGGGATTACAGGCTGAGCCACCGAGCCCGGCTCTGTACCCCACATCTTTAAAACAAAATGTTTTTTTAAATTTAGCTGGGTGTGGTGGCACACGCCTGTAGTTCCAACTACTCTGAAGGCTGAGGCGGAAGGATGGCCTGAGCCCAACAAGTTGAGGCTGCAGTAGCCATGAGTGTGCTACTATACTTCAGCCTGGGTGACACAGTAAGATCCAACTCAAAACACAAACACAAACACACACCCACACACAAAACTTGGGAGTAAACTCTCCTAGAAGCCTTTTCTCCTCAAAGCAAAGAACCTAAGCTCTATCCTCTTGCCTTCATTCTAAAAAGTCACTGGGTCCTAATTCCCTACCTCTTGTCCTTCCTCTCTTCCTCCCATAAGCTCCATTAAGTGTCCCCAGCAAAGGCATCAACCTGCTCCTTCAAACTCTTCCAGACCAGGGCTAGGGAAGGGAAATGACCCAGGCAGACCATAGTAGAGAAGAACTCTACACACAAAACAGAGAATGGGACAAGGAGGCCAGGCATGGTGGCTCATATCTGTAATCCCAGCACTTTGGGAGGCTGAGGTGAGAGGAGTGCTTAAGCCCAGGATTATAAGACAGCCTAGGCAACATAGCGAGACCTCGTGTCTACAAAAATAAAAATAAAAAATAAGCCATGCAGGGTGGTGTATGTTTGTACTCCCAGCTACTTGGAAGGCTGAGGCGGAAGGATTGCCTGAGACCAAGAGGCTGCGGCTACAGTGAGCCGTGATCATGCCACTGCCCTGCAGCCTGCTGTGGCTGAGTAAAACGACAGAGTAAAACTCTGACTCAAAAAAAAAAGAAAAGAAAAAGGAAGAAAGAAAGACATAGCAAGGGGACAAGGGGTGACTCACCTCCCAGACTGTGGCCCAACCACCTGGACATCACTGAGTTCTCCCAAAGGACATTTCTTGAGCATTCGCTAGTGACACGACTAAGACAGGGCCTAGACTCAAGGACTTCATTGAGTAATGAAGGAAACATGAATGTGATTTTATGAACATTGTGTGTGGATACGCAGCAGGGAAGGTGATGGGAGAGCAGAAGGAAGGCTTCACAGAGGATGCACACTGTAATCTGGGCCATGCAGAATACATAGGAGTCCACCACGTAGAAAAGGAGCTAGGCACCAAGGCAGAGGGCCCAGAAAGACAAATGTGTCCAATGTATCGCATGGAATGTTAATAGTTAGTATAAGGAAAGGGTCCCATAGTCAAGTACATTTGGAAAAACTAAGCTAAAGAGGTTTCTTCTCTCCACAGCACACAGTACTTCTCAAACATATTTGACCAACAATCCTAACCCTCTTTTGGGGTCCATTTTATAAGACTACAGACCTTTGGGGGCAGGGAGGGAGAGATAAGGCATTCAAAGGCAGGTCACATTCCTCTACAACACTGAATGGGTATAAACCAGGGGGCAATTTTACCTACCAAGGGACATTTAGCAATGTCTAGAAACACTTTTCATTGCCGCAAATGGGAGGAGTGCTACTAGCATCTAGTGGGTAGAGGCCAGAAATGCTGATAATCATCCTATAAAGAATTATCTGGCCCCAAGTGGGTACAGTGGATCACGTCTAGAATCCCAGCATTCTGGGAAGCCGAGGTGGAAGGATTGCTTGAGCCCAGGAGTTTGAGACCAGCCTAGGCGATATAGCAAGACCTCACCTCTACAAAAAAAAAAATTAGAACAATTAACTGGGTGTAGTGATACGTGTCTGAAGTCCCAGTTACTTGGGAGGCTGAGGCAGAAGGGTTGCCTGAGCCCAGGAGATGGAGGCTGCAGTGAGCTGTGATCATGCCACTGCACTCCAGCCTGGGCAACAGAGTGAGACTCCAATTAAAAAGAAAAAAAACATGATCTAGGCCCAAACATAAATAGTGATAAGGCTGAGAAAACTTGTGTAAAGAAAAGCAGAGAGAAAGCTCTCCAAACCCAGTCCATAGTTGGGGAGGGCCCTTTAACAGCATGAACCATCTGAACTTTCTCTGCTTCCAACATATGAACACACCCCATCCCCACCTCCTATCTCTCAGCCTATAGTCCATCTCCGTTCAGCCAACAAACTGCTTCTGGTGCCTTCTGCCCAGAGTCTGTGGTCCCTCATTTATCTTTACCCCAAACTAGAAGCATCTGCTACTGTAAGTCCTAGTTTCAGCAGCATCTGTGGCTCTTTGGCAAGAATGAAGCCCAAGGTTGGACAGAGACGACTTGGAAGACATTTTCCCAACTTGACTCTAACTGGGAACGCTTGGAGTTTGTCTGTTGCAGGCAAGTTCTGCCAGAACTTTCCCAAATCTTGAGGAAGTTTCATTCCAAGCTAAGACACACAGCTTTTTCCTGCTAGGAAATCACCTGACTTAGAGGAACAGAAAATGAAAGCAAAGAGGTCACTAAAGAGCCTGCAGATTAGAGCTCATGGACCTTGGCTCAAATCCCAGGCCCATCACTCCTTACTGAATGACCTTGGAAAACCGAGTCATTCTCTCTGGGTCTCAGTTTCCTTGTCTGTAAGATGGGGGTACATTACTTATCCCATGGAGCTGTTGTGAGAATTAGATAACATAACTGATATAAACTGCCTAGCATTTAGTGGTTCCAGTGCAATAAATATTGGCTCCTGTCTCTCCTGCTTGGCTGGAAAGAACCTCTGCTTCATTTCGCTGCCAACCTCCAGATTTAGTTCTGGACCAAGCCAGCTCTGGGTGTCCCAATCTGAGACCATGTTCTTCTAAGGGGCTGAGGGTAGCAGACACCCCTGCCCTGGAGCCTGCCCCTCTGCCCTATAGGTGGGAGGGCCACTTCTGAGAGACTCAAAGCCTAGGCCTAGGGGGTGCCAGGCCCACCTCACCAGATTGCTCTCCTCCCCCATCCATCTCCAAACCCTGGCTGCACTCCACTTTTTCTCCTCCTGGGGGAAATCACTCCTCCCCACTCTTCCAGTTCTTATTTCAAATTGTGCCCCTGGCTGGGCACAGTGGCTCATGAATGTAATCCCAGCATTCTGGGAGGCTAAAGCGAGAGGATCGCTTGAGCCCAGGAGTTTGAGACCAGCCTGGGCAACATAGCAAGACCTCCTCTCTACAAAATAAAAAAAAATTTAAAAATTAGCCAGGTGTGGCGGCACATGCCTGTGGTCCCAGCTACTTGGGAGGCTGAGGCAGATGGATCACCTGAGCCCAGAAGGTTGAGGCTGTGGTGAGCCGTGATCTGAGGCCGTGGTGAGCCGTGATCCTGCCGCTGCACTCCAATCTGGGTGACAGAGACTCCGACTCAAAAAAAAAAAGAAAGAATTGTCCCTAATAGGAATGAAAGCTCAAAAGGGGACAGATTTCTGTTCATCTCTGCCCCCACCAACTAGAAGGGGGCTAGTACATGTAGGTACTCAGCATTTGTGGAACTAATGCATGCAAGCCAGATACTTTAGGGGGGCTTCCGGGACCCCCTTGGCATCTTTTCCTCCAGAGAATACCCCGAAAACTTTGCACCCCCATCCTGATCAGCACCCCCTACTTCTCAGGACTCTAGTAATGAAAAGCATCAAATTCCAGGATGGGCTACAGGCCATTCCAAGGCAAGGACCTTGTCCGGTTTGTCTGTGTTCATAACCCACCACCAGCAGAACGTCTGTCACCAAAACACCCAGGAGCCCTTCCGGCTCTCGAGACGCACTCAACTGCGAGCACAAGTTTCCAGCAGAAGCGAAACTGAAAGCAGCGAGCGGGGAGCCGATGCATCCTCAGCTCAGCCCGGCTCAGGGAGCTAGCGACATCTCCGCCCCATCCGCCCCGAAACTCCAGCTCTGCCCCTCTCCCAGACCCAGGCCGCCTCCGGGTAGGGGCGGGGACGCCAGGGATCCCGCCGGCAAACGGAGGCGCTCGAGAGCCTCGGAGCGGATGGAGGGAGGAGGCTGGGGGGCGAGGGGGTCGCCAGAAGGGGGCCGTCCTTCACGCGGTTACCTTCGCCACTCGCAAGCTCGCCGTCATCTCGGGACCGACCGCGTGCCACCGGCGGCTCCAGCAGGGCAGAGCACCC
>NW_007032115.1:61097-62226 GCF_000164805.1 Carlito syrichta | reverse complement strand
CGCACGGCTCTGCCGGTGCCCCGGCCTGGTTGCACAGGGCCCCCGAGTACCCATCCTGGCAGCGGCAGCTGTAGGAGAGAGCGTCGAGGGGCACGCATTGCCCGTGGACACACCTGGGGGACAGAGCAGAAGCACCATGAGGATGGCCAGGCACACCCGAAGGAGCCTGGACCTCTGGGGCTTTGTTCTGTTCCCCAGACTTGGACAGAGGGAGTGTGGTGGGGCTTTGTGTCCCTGTGGGCCTTGTCCTGTTCAAAAAATCCCAAACCAGATAAAAGTAATAAAGCCCTGTGCTTGGCCACATGTTCCACTTTGGGGCCCCCAAACCATGTATGGCCAGGCACGGTAGCTCACGCCTGTAATCCCAGCACTTTGGGAGGCCAAGGAGGGAGGACGGCTTGAGCCCACAAGTTTAAGACCAGCCTGGGGAACATAGTGAGTCTCATTTCTGCAAAAAGAATATTTTTTTTTAGTTAGCTGGGCATGGTGGTGTGCACTGGTAATCCCAGCTACTCGGCAGGCTGAGGTGGGAGGATCGCTTGAGCCCAGGATTTAGAGGCTATAGTGAACCATGATCGCACCACTGCACTCCAGCCTGGGGGACACAGCAAGCCCTCATCTCTTTAAAAGAGAATAACAAGGGCCAGGTGCAGTGGCTCACACCTGTAATCCCAGTACTCTGGGAGGCCGAGGCAGAAGGATTGCTTGAGCCCCTGAGTTTGACACCAGCTTGGGCAACATAGCGAGATACCATCTCTCAAAAAAAAGGACTTATAAATCAGTCAAGCATGGTGGTGCATGCCTGCAGTTCCGGCTCCTTGGAAGGCTGAGGCGGAAGGATCGCCAGAGCCCAGCAGGTCGACACCAGGGTGGCTGTGAGCGTGCCACTGCTTGTCGGCCAGCCTGGGCGACGGAGTGAGGCTCCGACTCAAAGGAAAGAAAAGACAAGGCTCGGGTGGCGGCCCTCCCCCAGGAAGGAGGACCTGCGGGACGGAGGCGGGGCGCGGCTCACTTGTGGCCGTGGCAGGGGCCGCCGGCAGGCTGGTCACAGTGCAGGCCCGCCCAGCCGGCCTCGCAGTGGCACGTGGGCCCCGCGGCGGCGTCCGGCTGGCAGATGCCGTGCAGGCAG
>NW_007032115.1:58273-60974 GCF_000164805.1 Carlito syrichta | reverse complement strand
CCACGCCCGGCTGCATCTGCGTCTTGGTGAAGTCCTGCAGCTCGTTGTTGATGTACAGGTTGCGGATGCACCCGTGGAAGCTGGTGCCATTGAGAACCTGCCACAGGCGGAAGGCGGCCGAGTTCACGTCCACGGGCATTCCTGCGGGCGGGCACGGAGCCGGCTGGTCAGGTCTGGGCACGCCTGGTCCGCCCGCACAGTCGGCCACAGCTCCGGAGGTCCTCGGCCTCCGCAACCTTGAGCCACGGTCCCCTGCCACCCTGGAGGGCCCGAATACCTTGCCCAGCAGCAGCAGGAAAGCTGCTCCCCGTGATAGCTGCTGGGACATCGGGCCTGGCCAGCGGCCCTAGGGCACTGCCTCGGGAGCCCGCTGCCCTCTACCGGGGCCGATTCCCACCCCGGGATACCAGCTTTACCTCTGAGGGCCGGGGCCTGGAACTCAAGTGGCCGTCACCTCACAGCCCTGTGAGGCAGGGCTTGCTGACCCCAACTGGCAGATGCTCAAGTAGCCAAGAGCAGAGCTGGGATCTGGACCCAGGGGTCCCTCCCTTCAATGGCCCCAAGTCTCAGCAAGTCCCCCCACCCCAAGCCTGAGACAACCTCGCTGCAGCCAAAAGTCTGCCTCACCCCGACCAGAAATACTTAGGCTGGGTACAGTGGCTCACACCTGTAATCCCAGAGCTTTGGGAGGCTGAGGTGGGAGGAATGACTTGAGGCCAAGAGTTCAACACCATTCTGGGCAACATAGCAAGACCCCATCTCCACCAAAACAAACCACCCACCAAATAAACCTGAAAGTAAAGAAATGCTTTAAAAAAATGCTTGCAGGTGGTGGTGCATCTAGCCTTTAGAACCAGTGAGGCCAGCCCCCTCCTGTAGACGCGGTGGCTCTGGGCCTCTGAGGGCCCCAAGACTAGGGATGGACCCTGAACCACAGCAAAGCCCAAAGCAAGAGGAAAGGTGCCCACGGCGTGAAAGACAGCAGGGAAAGTCCCAGGTCCACCCCTAGGCCAGGCATCCCCAGCAGCCTCCTCCTTGGTCAGTTGGCCAGGCAGGGAGAGGGAGCAGCCTGGGCTCCATCCAGGCAGGGAGGACAGCCCGCCAGCAGCGCCATTCCCCGCCTTGGCATCTCCCCACTGTTCAGTCTCTGGATGCCAGCCTCAGGCTAGAGAGCGAAAGAGGCCCGGTCTGGGACGGCCGTCACCATGCCGCAGAGACACCACGGCAGCCTCCTCCCGGCCAGGCCCTCACCTCCCACGTAGAGCGGCGCCTCGCTGTTGAGCGTGTAGTGCTTGCCGAAGTTGTCCATGGTCATCGGGCTGCCGCCATCGATGGAGAGATTCACCATCTGGTCGAAGGCGACCAGCTCCACGGTGTGGAACTGCCCATCGTTGATGGTCTCTGCACTGGAAGATGGGATCCCGCGCCCCGGGGCAGTGGGCTTCAGCGTGGAGCACCCCCGCCTGGGCACCCTCTCAGAAACGCCAGCAGCTGCCCCCCAAGAGACCAGATCTCCAAGGAAAAGGAATGGGGGCTGGGCCTGCTCCCCTTCTTGGGCTCTCTCGGGAAAGCTGAGAAGCTGGGGGCAAGGGGCACCCGCTCCCCACGAAGGAACCTCTTCTCACGTGGCGAGGGAGGGCTGGGCCACGCACAGGCCTCAGACCCAGGCTGGGGCTGAGCCAGCTGGCTCCAGGGCCCTCTCGATCACCACCTGCGCCTGGCCCGGGAGACCCCGCAGGCCAGTCTCCTCCCCGGGTGAGGGCCGCCGGTGGACATGAGGGAGCTCTAACCTGTAGATGGCCGAGCTGGGGTAGCTGCCCGGGTCATAGCTGACACGCACGTGGCCCTGGTACAGCTCGACCGCGATGTGGTCGTTGTCCCCGTTGTACAGCAGGATCCCGTTGTCCTCCGCCGTGGAGACCTGAGGGCGGCAGCACCGTCTCTCCCACCCCACTCCAGCCCACGCAGCGGCAGCCCGGGCTGGAGGGTGCGGCGCGGAGCGGACCGCGATCCGAGAGAGAGGGTGTCCGCGGGCCGTCCTCCCCGACCTGGCCAGCCTCCCCGGCGCTCCTCCGGTTCCGGCCAGAGCAGGAGAGGGAGGTGGGCCCGCCGGGGTGCGGAACCTCGGTGCCAGGAGGGGCAGGGAAGAGCCCCCGGGACAGTCTCTAGAGGGGGGGCTTAGACGGGCGCCGTCGGCTCCCGGGGGGACAGCCCGTCCTGCGGGCCTGGGGGAGGACACACAGGAAGACTCTCCGGCATCCAGGGCCAGCCAGACCCGGAAGGAGCCACCGGGCAGGGCGTGTCCGTCTCTGGAACCAGCAGGCAAAAGTGGGATCTCGGCCTCGGGCGGGCGAGCCCTGCCAGGCACCGAAAGAGCCACGATCACCATGTGCTGCGGCGCGGCTGGAAGACTCGAGGGAGCTCATGACCTCAGCTGACCAATCGCGAAGCCCCATCCCCTCGGACCCAGTGATTGGCTCGGGGACCGCCACGTGGCCAGCGCCAGGCCAATCAGAGCCCTCCCCTGCGATGACCTCATCAGAGCGGGCGAGGAAGAGCCCCTCTAATTGCCGGGGGAGGGTGGGGAGGGACCTGCGGGACGTCCCGAGGCCTGAGGCGGCGGCCGGGCGGGGTCTCGGCGAGTGGTGTTTTGCCCGCGCCGGGCCGGCTGTTGTCCTGCCTGTGGGCGGGGCACGTGGCG
>NW_007032115.1:52149-58253 GCF_000164805.1 Carlito syrichta | reverse complement strand
GAGGTTGGAGCGGAACGTGCGGGAGGAGGGTGGGGTGGGAGGCCGCTGGGCAGGCTGAGGGTCCCGAGACAGGAGGGTGAAAAGGCGGGGGTCATTTGCAGCAAGGAACGGATGGGGAGACCGAGGAGGAGAGGAACACCGGTCACCGTGTGAGGCGCGACGTCAGCCACGCCCCTCCCGCCCCAGGAAATGCTCGGCAAACCGGCGCCGCGTCCCAGCAACGCTCTCAAGTGGGCCTGGCTTTTTCCGCCTCCGCCGGATGTGCTGAGGTGGCGTTGGAGACAGGAAAGGACGGTTCGAGGGGCCCCGGGGACACGTGGCTAGAGCCGTGAGCCCGGAGTTAACCCTGGCCACTTGCCCGCACACGAGAAAGCCAGCCCGGCTGCAGCATCCAGGAGGAAGCCGCCATGAGAGTGGGTGGGGCAAGAGATCCCCAAGAGGCTGAGGGCACGTCTGGTTTTCTGGATCCAGCCACCCAGGAGGCCGCCTCCACCGCCGCCCTGGTTTTGCGACTCCGTCACCTTTCCAGTTGTGCTTAAACCAGATGGCGCTGAGATCCTGGCACCCATCCCAAGAGTGTTGATGAACACAGGGTCCTTCCTGTTCCCCGGGGCACCATGCAGGGCTGCATCTTGAGGCCCTGGCCTGAGGCCAGGGTCCCCTCTCCCTGACTCCCCTCTGTGACCAAGCTCCCCGGGGCGCACCTGCAGTGTGATGTTGGCCCGCGGCCAGTTCTGCAAGTCAGTGAACTGTAGGTAAGTGTCTCGATCCACAAAGTTGACGCTGAGCAGCTTCTCACACTCGGGGCCACCGAAGCCTGGGAGGCACTGGCACACGGGCCTGCTGTCCTGGTCCACACAGTTGGCCCCATTCTGGCACTCAGTCCCCTCACAGGGGCTCCTGGGAGCAGGTGGGTGGGGAGGGATCTCACAGAGCTGTCCACTGAGAAGAAAGGACACAGGTCAGAGAGGTCAGGGCCAGAGGAGGAAGGGGGCATCTTCCCTTTCCCCAGTCCTAGAAGAAAATTCACCGAACATCTTGGGAAATAGATCCTTCAAGTGACAGAAGATTCTCCAGAAAGATACCAAGAAACAAGTGTGGCCCCCGGTCCAGCAGCACTGACATTATTTAGGCATTTGTCAGAAATGGAAAATCAACTGACTCTGCTGTTAACATGATCCCAGGTGATTCAGTCTACATTCAGGTTTGAGAAGCACTCACTGCTCATGTCAACAACTCTGCAAGACAGATTATACTATACCCACTTTACAGAAAAGAAAACTGAGACTTAAGGCACAAGCAGAAAGAGGGAAGAGTCAGATTACTAAAATCAGAAATAAAAGAAGGGACATTACTACCAACCTTAAAGAAAGAAAAAATACAACAAGGGAATACTATGAACAACTATATGGCAACAATTCAGATAACAGATGAAACACATGAACCATCAAAACTGACACAAGAAAAAATAGAAGATCTAGTTATAGCCATAACAAGGAAAGAAACTGAATTAGTAATCAGAAAACTTCCCAGGCTCAGATGGTTTCACTGGTAAATTCCACCAAACATTTAAGGAAGAATCAATATCAATTCTTCCAAGATGTTAAGAAAGGAAGGAACTAATTCTATGAGACCAGCATTTCTCTGATACCAAAACCAAAGACATCACAACAAAAGAAAACCACAGACCAATATTTCTTAGGAATATAGGCACCAAAATCCTCAATTAATTACTACCAAATCAAAAACAATATTAAAAGGATTGTATGCAACGACTAAGTGGGATTTACCCCAGGGATGCAAGGTTGGTTTAACATCTGAAACTAAATTAATAGAATACACCATATCAGTAGAATAAAAAACAAAACAAAACCAAAAAACCCCAAAACATGATCATCTCAATAGATGCAGAAAAAGCATCTGACAAACTTCAACACCCCTTCATGATAAAAACTCCACAAACTAGAAAGTGAACTTCATCAACCTGATGAAGGGCATTACAGAAGCACACAACCAACATACTTAATGGAAAGAAATGGAATGCTTCCCCCATCCCCTTTTTTTTGAGTCAGAGTCTCACTCTGTCACCCAGGCTGGAGTGCTGTCACACGATCATGGCTACCACAACCTCAGTCTTCTGTATTCAGATAATCCTTCCACCTCAGCCCCCTGAGTAGCTGAGACTATTGGTGTGCACCACCACACCTGGCTAATTTTTGATTTATTGTAGAGATAAGGTTTCACCAAGTTGCCCAGGCTTTTCTTGAAACCCCTGGGCTCAGGCAGTCCTCTTGCGTCTACCTTCCAAGGTGCTGGCATGAGCCACCACACTTGGCCGCTTTCCTCTTAAGATTAGGAACAAAACAAGATATCTGCTCTAACAAGATCTGTTCAATATTGTACTGGAGGTTCTAGCCAGGGTAGTAAGAGAAGAAAAAAGAAATAAAATGCATCTGGATGACATAATCTTGTATAAAAATATTCTATGGAATCCACTAAGATGCTATTAGAATGAATGAAGAAATTCAGCATGATTGCAGGATAGAAGATTAATGCACAAAAAGCAAACCAAAAATGAAATTAAGAAAATAATCTGTTTTACACAATATCAAATAGAATAAAACACTTGAAATAAACTTTTTAAAGAACTGCAAAACTTATGCTTTGAAAACTGCAAAACATTGTTGAAAGAAATGAAAGAAGATCTAAATAGGTGTAAAGACATTCTATGTTCATGGACTGGAAGACTCAATATTGTTAAAATGGCAATACTACCCAAATTAATCTACAGATAATACAATTGCTATCAAAATTGTATTGTATCCCAGAGTTGACTGTTTTGGCTGACTCTAAAATTTATATGGAAATTCAAGGGCCCAGAACAGCCAAAACAACCTTAAAGAAGGAGAACAAAATGGGAGGACTCACACTTCCCGATTTAAAAATGTATCACAAAAGCTACAGTAAGCAAGATAGTGTGGCACTGGCATGAGGACGGCCATATAGATCACTGGAATAGAACTTACAGTCCAAAAATACCTTCCCGTTTATGGTCAACTGATTTTGACAAAGGTCCCAATGGGGAAGGAAGAGTCTTTTCGACAAATAGTGCTGGGACGACTGGATATCTGCATGCAGATGAATAAAATTTGGACTCTACTTCACACCATATATAAAAGCTCCAAATAGCTCAATGGCCTAACTATAAGCGCTAAAACTACAAAACTCTTAGAAGACAACATGGGTCCACTTCTTCATGACCTTGGATTAGGTGATGGTTTCTTAGCTATGACACCCAAAGCACAAGCAATAAAAGAAAACATCTAAAGTAGACATCACTAAAATTAAAAACCTTGAAGTATCAAAGGACATAGTCAAGAAAGGGCCATCTGTAGAATAGGAGAAAATATTTGCAAATCCCCTATCTGACAAGGGACTTATCTAGAATACATAAGGAGCCTTACAACCCAATAATAAAAAGACAAATATCTCAATTTAAAAATGGACCAGGAGTGGTGGCTCATGTTTGTAATCCCAGCACTTTGGGAGGCTGAGGCAGGAGGATCACTTGAGCCCAGAAGTTCGAGACCAGCCTGAGCAACATGGCAAGATCTCGTCTCTATAAAAGATTTTTAAAATTAGCTGGACATGGTGGCGCATGCCTGAAGTTCCCAGTTACTTGGGAGTCTGAGGCGGAAGACTCCCCCAGGTCCAGGAGGTCAAGGCTGTGGTGAGCCATGATCGTGCCACTACACTCCCGTCTAGGTGTCAGAATGAGACTACACCTCAAATTAAAAAAAGAAAAGGGCAAAGGACTTAAGTAGAGATTTCTCCAAAGCGTATATAAAAACAGCCGATTAGCACTGTGCGCCCACCTGCAGTGTCCTTGATAGCTCAACATCATTAGCTATCAAGGGAATGTAAATCAAAACCACAGTGAGACGCCACTTCCCACTCACTAGGATGGCTAGGATGGAAACGACAGGGGAGTGTTGCCAAAGCCATGAGCAGTGGGAACCTTAGACACTGCAGGTGGGCGCACAGTGTGCAGCCACTGGGGAAAACGGGGTGGTGGTTCTTCAGTGGTTAAACATGGAAGTTGGCCAACCTCTTCGGGTCCCCTCCCACTGTGGGAGCTTTTCTGTCCTCTCAATAAATCCTGCTTTAAAACAAAAGACAAAAATATGAAAGTTAACATATGATCCAGAAAATCCATTCTTAGGTCTACGAGGGAGACCTAAAAAACCAAGGATTATTTTTGGGGGGTGGACCCCTTGTAGTGGGCTTCTCCCACTAGGTAAGTGTTCTAGGAACCCATCAGCATCCATGTATCAGCTGGCATTGTGAGAGGCTGAGTTCAACTTCAGTGATTTTTTTTTGGAGATTCTTTCAGCACGCTTGCCCCTTTCATAATGGGTGATTTATGAGCACACCTGCCCACACTACCCTGAGTGTTCAGTTCTTGACCAAAAAAACGGCATGACCCCCGTGCCCCACCCACCTTATTGACCTGCTCTCACCCCAAGTGACTTTTTTCTTTCCCCAGATGAGAAAAGGAAAACATTTTGCCGGTGTGGAAGAGGTGAAACAAAAACGGCAGAAGCACTAAACGGCGTTAAAACTGACAAGTGCAAAAACTTCTGAGCAGTGAAAAAGGCATCTCGATAGGTGTAGCACACCAGAGGCCTCTGAAGGTGACTGAAGTTTAAACATGTAAGAATAAAGACACCGTTTTTTATAAATAATTCTGGTTTTTTGTGTGTCCCACCTCCGTATACCCAAGAGAGCAGAAAATGTATGTCCACACCAAAGCCTGGACACAAATGTTCACAGTGTCAGTATATTCATACCAGACGAAAAGTGGCCACTACCTAAGTGCTTCAGCTGATGAGTGGACAGACACAAGGTGACGATCATGTCGCCACGGAGAGGAAGGAAGCGCCCACGCTGGCTGCAGCAGGGACAAGCCTTGAAAACTACACCGAGCGGAGCGGCCAGTCACCAGGGACACCGTGAATGACTCCACTTGTACAAAATGCCTGGCGTAGGCAGGTGTGTAGACACGTCAGAACAGACTTGTGGCTGCCTGCGGTGGGGACGGAGGAGGGGCTGGGGTAACAGGAGGGGTTTGGGCTTTCCCTTGGGGTGCCGAGCCTGCTCTAAAGTCGCCTGGGGGATGGATGTGCCCTTCGGGGACGGCACCCCCAGCCCCTGAATTGCACATGTTCCCTGAGCGAATCATATAGCATGTGAGTGATAACTTGATACAACTTTTTAAAAATCCAAGCAGAGCACGGGAGGTGGGTGGCCAGAGAAGGGCAGCCCCCACCTCCCAGGGTACCTGGCAGGGCAGGTAGGTAAGCTTTAGGGCAGGCCGTGTCCAGAGGCCCGGCTGGACAGGTAAGTGATGGGCACTGCCCAGCCATCCGCTCCCACCCCCGCCCCTTCCACCAAACAGGCGAGGCACCCCCTGCTTAAGCTCTGAGCGGTTACGGGACTGTCCCAAGGCTGCACAGCTGGTGACGGGCAGAGCCACAGCTGAAACCCCACATGTGACTCCCAGGCTCTGATCTGTAACCCTCCCGAGCCGTGGCCGGGGCTCCTGCCAGCTGGGGGCGGCTCACCTGTAGCCCTCCGCGCACAGACAGGAGTAGCTGTTGACTCTGTCCACGCACTGGGCCCCGTTCTGGCAGCGGTGGGCCCTGCAGTCGTCCTGGTTCTCGCTGCAGTTGTCACCGGCGTAACCCGGCGCACACTCACACCTGGGGACAGGCAGGGATGGTGGGGGTCAGAGCCCGGGCCCACAGGGTGCGACGGAGTCTGTGGGGCCCCAGCCCCCTGGGGGCATGGGACGTGGGGGGCGGGCCCGGTTGGGAGGGTGGGCCCCTGTCACGGAGAACCTACCCTCACCACCAACACACCCCAAGGCCAACCTCAGCCCTTCCCGCCCTGCCCAGCTGCTAGACGCACCCTCCTCGTCCTCCAGGACCCCGACACGTGGTCCCCGAGGCTCCTCGCCCTCCCCCCCAGCCTCGCCGTCCTCAGCAGGGCTCGTGCCTGCCGCTCGGTGGGGGTCTCGACTCCAGGCCAGCCCCTGCCTCCCC
>NW_007032115.1:46234-52129 GCF_000164805.1 Carlito syrichta | reverse complement strand
CCCTGCCTCCCAGCTCCCACTGTGCCTCCCGGCCGAAGGGCCAGCGGCTCTCCTGTCAGGTACAGGGCACACGCCTGCCCTCTGTCCTGGCCACAGCCCCACAAGATGCTGTCTGGGCTGCAGGCCTCCTACACGTCCTACCTTCCTGCCTGTCGATTCTGGAATCCACCCTCCTCTCTGCCTGGATGGTGCAGCCAGGCCAATGGCTCGCCACCTCCAGGAAGCCCCCCAGGAGCACTGCAGCCCACCCCAAGCAGTCCCTTGTCTGAACACCTTCCCAACTCTTAATTCCATACTCCACAGGCCAACATGCTGCTCTCGCCTGGGCCTGGTACTCGTTCCCTCACTAGTGTTTTTCAGGGGGTAAGAAACACCTTGCAGCTCAGGACACACACACGCACACACATGAAACCAGTTTCATAGAATATGACACTATATTCTATTCTTTCTATATGGAATGGCATGCTGCTCTGAATTTTTTACGGCACATTTTTTCTTTGAGACTGAGTCTCACTCTGTTACCCAGGCTGAAGTGCACTGGCACAATCACGGCCACCACCTGCTGGGCTCAGACGACCTTTCCCCTCAACCTCCCAAGTAGCTGGAACTACAGGTGACTCATATTTTTTTCCTAGAGATGAGGTCTCGCTGTGTTGCCTGTGCTTGCCTTGGGTTCCTGGGCTCAAGCGGTCCTCCTGCCTCGGCCTCCCAAAGTGCTGGGATGACAGGCTGAAATTTTGATACGAACACTAAATGGGGGCTGGGAGTCCCCTCGGAACTGACGCGTTGCCATCTACGAGGGGGCCTGGAGCCACAGCCTGTGAACCGTTCCCGTCACTAAGCCACCACCCGCACATTCACTCATCGTTTCTGCGTTTATCTTCTCAGTTATTCATTTTTTCATTCGTTTGTTGACTATGTTGAATGCTTGCTGGGTTCCAGGGACAATGCCAGTGTCTGTCAGCGGCCTCTTCCCAGCAAGACAGGAGGCCGAGGAGACATGCACTCAGCCCCGCCTGTGAGCCGCAGCCCCGGGCCCAGGCGTGACGGACCACGCCGGCAGTTCCAGACGGGACAACGTGCAGCCCGCCTTCCTCCCGTGTCTGCGGAAGGCGTGTCCGCCAGACGTGCCGCTGCTCCTTGGCCGGCCCTGCCAGGAGTGCAGCGTCCACGTGCCATCCGGAAGAGGCCCGGGTCCACGACTGGAGCTTCCTGCATGGCCTCCCTGGGGGACTCCACCCAATGCGGCCCAACGGCTGGGCCTGGGTGCCTCGCCACACGTCCCAGGACGCCCTGTCCCGAGCACGTCTTGCTGCCCTGACCGGTGGAAGCGGAGGGTCGCAGAAATGGGACTGATATTTGCAAAATCCCGGACAGAAGTGACGTCTTAAAAACCCGAGCCCTTCAGCCAGTGGTCTCGAGCGACAAAACACTTCCACCTCTGCCAGTGACAACCATGGGGGAGAGACAGGCCAGCGCCTCCACCTCCAAGCCTCGGGGGGCAAGATGGGTTTTGGAACCCAGGACGTTTGGGCACACAACGCGCTGGTGGGGACAGAGGCAGCCCCGTGACCGGCGCGTTCACAGTCCGGCTGCCTCTCCGCATCTTCACACCACGTGGGCTGAGGTGTGGCAGGTGGCCTCACGCCGGGGCAGGCCAGCTTCCATCACCAGATGTGTCCAGGCCGCTCCGGCTATGCCACTGACGGGCTCCTGGGTCCCAGAGTTGCGTTGACTTTGTCACTGGGGAGGAGAAATCGTGGCTCTGGAATGGTAACAGCTGACGTGGGAGCACGCATCAGACGTTGTGCACGGAGCTCAGCGCTTTCCTCACGGTCACTCGTGTCATTTTGCCCAGGAGGCCACCGCTGTGCCCGGTTTGCATTCAGGAAAACAGGCTCGGAGCAGGCGAGCGAGCCATTTGGGGTCGTGCCGCAAACCCAGGTCTGTCTGGCCACACGCCTGTGCCCATAACTGCCACACGTGTGCACACATGCTCACACGCAGACTCCCAGGAGCCCTGCACACCGGAGACCAAGCCCATCGGGCAGGTGAGTTCCAAGGGGCACAGAGCCCAGACTGGAATCCATTCCAACATGGTGGCCCAGGAAGGGGCAGCACTGACCTGGGCCCATCTGGGGTGGCCACACAGCGGGCCTCACGCTGACACGGGTTCAGGTCTGGGGCGCACGGGTCCACCAGCTGCTCACAGGCCCTTCCTGGGGAGGCAGGAGAGAAGCTGCCCTCCGTGCCCCTCGGGCGGGCAGGCCCAGCACAAGCCTCCCAGGGACATGGGCGGGCCCAGCCCTCCCGCCCATGGGCGCCAGGCCCGGGGGTGTCTCTGACCCCCGCCCCCTGGAGTCCCGACACTTACCCGTGTACTGCAGGGGGCACCGGCAGGTATAGTTGCCCACGCCGTCCACACAGACGCCCCCGTTGGCACAGGCGTGCTCCACACAGTCGTCTGTGTTCACCCCGCACGTCGGTCCTTCGAAGCCAGTGGGGCAGGAGCACCTGTGGGGGCAGGGAGCATGAGGCAGCCCTCCCGGGGGACTGCAGGAAGCTCGTGGCCGCCACAGGGGGCCGGGCCCTTGCTGGGTGCTGGGGGTTGCAGGGAACCAAGACCAGCCCTGCCCTCACGGGACTCACGAGTGGGCAAGGAGGAGAGGCCGTACGAGGAGGCAGTGAGCGTCGGGACGGGGGACGCACTGAGGCCAGGGCGGGGCACAAAGGGGCAGGGGACACACGACTCCTTGGGGTGGAGTGGTCAAGGCAGGCTTCCTGGAGGAGGTGATGAAAGAACTGAGGACCCTGACTGGGGGCGGGGAGCGGGAAGGGAAGGGAGCAAGGTTGGGGCAGAGGTTATGCGTTAAGCCTGGAGTCAGAGGGAACCCATGGCCCTCCTCTGAAGGGACCTGCTTGTTCGCCAAGTTCAGCGCTTGATGAGCACAGACTTCGGGGCGGGGTGAGGGGGGCTGGTCATGGAGGGCCCTGGAGATCCGCCATCTTCAAGCCAGGTTCCACCTTCCCCAGGGCACTGAGGTTTTCCAAGGGGTCATTGGTCAGAGGGAGAGGTCTGAGAAAGTAAGTTCAGATCCTCACATTTCCACACGAGCTCTGCCCTAAACTGACCCGACCCAGAACTCTGGACAGGCGCATGTCTCCTGGTCCAAGCCCTTACAGACTGGGGCAGTGGGGTCCTCCAGGCAGACAGGTGGGACGTGTCTCCGGGCACCAGGTCAAGGGACAACCAGGAATAGTAACGTTTAGAAGGGGGCAGACGCATGTTGTCAGTTCTGTGCGGTGAAAACTGTCGGAGTCCTCGGGAATCTCCAGCTGATGGAGCATTAAAAATAATCCTGAGGACAGTTCACTCTGGAGCTTCTGGCATAGGCACTGGGAAGGGTTTCAAAGAGCTGAGGGTCACGGCTACAGTGAAACTCCTCACTGGCCTACTTAAGTGAACAAACTTTCCCAGCGTTTATAGCTACAAAAACAAGACAAACAGGGCCAGGCTGCTGGGCCCTCTTGCCTCTGGAATGTGCAGCCGTGAGCCAAACGAGAACAGAAAAGGACAGCTAGAAAGTGCCCCCGCCGTCTAATGCAACTGCGCTTTGACGTGTAATCCGGATCAGCCCAATTTTATGGTATGCCTCTCCTGTTGTGAACTGCTGTATGTTATTGGCAGTTGTAAGGAAAACAATGCAGAGGGGAACTTTTAATCAGAGGCTTATGGTGACAAGAAACAAGGAAAAACAGTTAGCTCTTAACTTACACACCCACGTTGGCACAGAAGTATGACAGGTACTCAAGGAAAGCATTAAAATATGTCATGTTAGAAGAAAAACAGGGAGCCTGGGGAGAAGAATGGAAGCTCTCGTTCGAGGAGAAAAAAGAAGATAAGACGCGTGACGGTTTGAGAGGAGCTTGTTTGTGCTCTTTTAAAAATGGCCTCAAATTGCTGTGCTGTTCAGCTTCTGTTGGAGAATGATGAAAGAGTGATTTAAAGTGATGGTTTCTCCAATTTAATTTTATTTTTGAGAGACAGGGTTTTGCCCTGTCACCCAGGCTGGAGTGCAGTGGCACGATCCCGACTCAGTGCAGCTTCCACCTTCTGGGCTCAAGCGATCCTCCTGCCTCAGCCTCCTGAATAGCTGGGATTACAGGCATGTGCAATTGCACCCAGCTAAGATTTTTTTTTATATGTGGTCACAGGGGTCTCACTGTTTTTGCCCAGGTGGGTCTCGAACTCCTGATCTTAAGCGATCTTCCCACCTTGGCCTCCCAAGTAAAAGGGACAGTTTTCTTTTTAAACGTTAATAATACTTACAATATCCGGGTAACTACTTCCTTTGCACTGGAAAACTTCCAGCAGGACCTTTTAGCTGTCAGTCTAATAATGCATGAGGGGTGTGTAGTTTTAAAATTGTGTTTGGGGACTCGGGGGTAACAAGGATTGAAGACCACTGTGGCGAGACGTGTTCTGGAGTTTAATTCTCCCAAGGCCGGAGGGGAACAACACCAGGTTTTAAGCTGGGGAGACCAGGTCACGCCCTAGCGGGCGTGGGGGCAAGACAATGGGCACGGGTGTGGGTCAGGCCCTGGGGAGCCTCTGGATTGAGGGGTGCTGGGGAGGCACCCCTTTCCACCTGGAGGATCGCCCATGGCCCCAGCTGTGAGGCTGCCAGGTGTGAGGGGCTTCCCCAACTGGGAAGGGGTTTCCTCCTGGCAGGGCGTTTTGGAGTAGTGGGGTGAGGTGTAGCTGCTTGGAGGAGCCTGTGGCGAGGACGCCACCTCCAAGGCGCTGGGGGCAGGGGAGGCCGCCATGTTTCACTCGGGGTCATCGGGTGCAGAGGCCGGCTTGGCCATTTCTGCCGGTGGGCAGGCTGGGAGTCGTGTCTCATGGGCCCGTCTGTTGAGTGGCCATTTATTTTCAGCCCCCAGACACTATGTGCTCCTCAGGAAGGCTCTGGGAGTGGGGGTTCCCTGGGGGGCCCTGGGGGAGAGCCGGGGGGCGGAGCTTGGAAGGCGATGTCAGCACAGGAGGACATAAGAGACAGGCGGTTAGGTCCAGTGGGAAGTGGGCTGTCCCCTCCTGCAGTGCCCAGTGGGACCCAGAGATGGGGGACCTCGCAGGGAGCGGCCAGGCCTGGGCTCCCACCTCTGGGCGGGCCTCACCACCGGCGGCAGCCTCAAATCTGTCGCGGGGACCAGGGGCGGCTTGATGGGCTGGCCAGGCCCTGCCTGCGGGCACGGGGGTTGATGGAGCTTTATGGGAGTCTCGGCCCCCGGCCCCTTGGCACTGCCCTGCTGATGCCCTTGGCCAGCAGTTGCCAGCGCCTTCCACAAACCCTCCTGGCACCCGCAGGAGCGGAAGGTGCAGGAGGGCTTGAAGTCAGAGGCTCAGAGCCGCACTGCTGGGAGCTGCTGTGCCGTGGGACTCGGTGGTCCCCTGTCTGTGCTCACCTCGTCGGGCAAGGAGGGGCGTGGCCAGGTGATGTGGCATCCATGTGTCTGCTCCCTGAACCCGCCCCATCTGCCCCTGGCGCACAGGGGAGGCCCAGGCCATCCCCGAGGCAGGCCCGGGGGGGCGGGGGCCGGGCTCATCAGCACCCACCCGCAGGCGTCCCCCCAGCCCCAGGCAACTCACGTGAAGCCGCCACCCTCGTCCTCCTGGGCGCGGCACGTCCCGCCGTTCCCACAGGGGCTGCTGGAACAGCTGTCCAGGGACACCTCGCAGTCTCGGCCCTGCGGGGAGAGTCAGGGCCGGGGATCCCAGGGAGTCTGTAAGCGACGGCCGGCCAGAGCAGCTCAGCCTCCCTGTCCTCGGAGTTGCCCGTTCATTCATACTCATTCATTCACTCACACACCTGCTCTCAGCTGGACGCTGCCCGG
>NW_007032115.1:44601-46030 GCF_000164805.1 Carlito syrichta | reverse complement strand
AGGTGCCCACACCCCCGGCACAGCTGACCCCCCCCCGTAAAATGGGCTTGTGGCAGCCCCTGCCTCAAGGCGGGAAGGACTAAATCTGCAGATCAGAATCCGCAGCTGGCGGGCGGGCACTGTGCACGGGTGGCCGTTGGGGACACATCGCCAGCGGGCGTGGGGACAGCACAGGCGCTCTGTCCTCAGCCTGACACCCGCTGGCCGGGAAGCCGGGAGGCGGCCACCTCTCCAGGGGAAGGGTCCATTTTCCTCCGGCTGCCCCTCCCCAAGCCCGGAGCAGGGAGGACCCTTTGTCACCTCCCGGCATTGGCGGGTCCCTCTCCAGCCCCTCAGGATATGCTGGAAGGCAGCCGCCTGAGGCGCGCCACCTGTCAGGGGCATGAGGACCCCATGAGACTAAATAGGAAGGCCGGGCCAATGAGCAGGTTTCCCCGGAAGACTCTTTCTAGAAGTGGAAGAATATCAGTTCTGCTGAGCAGGCACTAGCACGAAGAGAAATTAAAACACTTTTTTGGCCGGGCATGGGGGCTCACACCTGTAATCCCAGCACTTTGAGAGGCTGAGGTGGGAGGATTGCTTGAGCCCAGGAGTTTGAGACCAGCCTGGGCAACACAGTGAGACCCCGTCGCTACAAACAAATTTCAAAACTAGCCAGGTGTGATGGTGTGTGCCTGTAGTCCCAACAGCTTGGAAGGCTGAGGCTGGAGGATCACTTGAGGCCAGGAGTTTGAGGCTGCAATGAGTTCTGATTGAGTCACTGCACTCCAGCCTGGGTGACAGGGTGAGACAAGGTAGGGGCGGGGAGGGAAGGGGAGAAAGGGAGGAAGACTCCTTTCCAGCAATGGCTGGACAGACACATGGGGGACTTCCAGAGTACAGATGGAGTCCCATTTCTGGTTTTCTTGTTTGTTTTGAGACTGAATCTCACTCTGTCACCCAGGCTGGCGTGCAGTGACACAATCATGGCTCACCACAGCCTCGACCTCCTGGGCTTAAGCGATCCGTCCGCCTCAGCCTCCTGAATAGCTGAGATGACAAGCATGCACCATCACACCTGGCTAATTTTTTAAATTTTTGTAAAGAAGAGGCCTCACTACCTTGCCCTCAAACTCCTGGGCTCAAGCCTTCCTCCCGCCTCAGCCTCCCAAAATGCTGGGATTACAGGCGTGAGCCCCCGCGCCTGGCCTGGGTTCCGTCTCTTGATCCTGGTGCTGGTTACCTGGGAGAGTTCAGGTAGTGAAATCTCAGGGAGCCTGCCCGTCACTTGTGGTCTGTGCAGTTTTTTGTGTGTGTGTGTTCCGTTTCAGTGAAAAGTTTAGGAAACAAAACCTCTTCTCACCAGCACCCACCCCGTCCCACTCAACAAGCACAGAGCAGGCTGGGCTCGGTGGCTCAGCCTGTAATCCCACGCTTTGGGAGGCCGAGG
>NW_007032115.1:43982-44581 GCF_000164805.1 Carlito syrichta | reverse complement strand
AGGCGGAAGGATCGCCGGAGCCGGGCAGGTCAAGGCTGCGGTGGCCGGGAGCGGCCACTGTCCTCCAGTCTGGGCGACAGAGTGAGACTCCAACTCAAAAAACAAAACAATAAGCACAGAGCAAACGTCCCAGCCCCAGCGGCCTTGCTCAGACAGCCGACAGCCAAGCCACGGACGAGCCCCTCCGAGCTGCTGCGGCCAAGACTGATCCCACGCGCAGGGTGGCCCGGGGCCTCGTTAACCTGCATCTGTCAGTTTCACTTCCGACGCGGCCTCTGAGCCTGCAAAGGGCCGCAGCCGGGCCCCCTGGCCTCCGTGCCCTCCCGCGGCCGTCCCTCCTGCAAATAAAGCAGGGCCCAGGCGGCCACTCAGCCGCCTGCCTGCGCTCAGCAGGGCCTCTGGGACTCGGCTGTCCGTCACTCGGTCAATCCCTGAACGAGTATTTACAGATGCCCGGGGTGAGGAGTCTCAGGGCCCCGCCGGATCGAGCCCCCTGCCACGCGCAGGCGGCGTTTCTGCAAGCGTCAGGCCATCGGTCGCTGAGTCCCCTGGCTCCACCAGGAACGGACAAGGGCCGAAACTAACTGCTGAGCGTGGCT
>NW_007032115.1:34430-43606 GCF_000164805.1 Carlito syrichta | reverse complement strand
CCCCCCCCCCCCCCCCCCCCCCGCCGCGAGGCGTGTGTCCAGACACGCGGCTGCCGTTTCCCCTTCCTTTCCAGGGAGGGCTTCGAGCCCTGGGGGCTGAGACTTGCTGCCTGGCTTTTCACAGCCGTGATGCATCGGGCCTGGGAGGCAGCCATCCTCCAAGTGCCTCATTCCCGCCGCCTGACACGCCCCCCCCCCAGTAGCCGCCGCGGGAATGGGGCCATGCTCCCGGGCTCACCTTGGCATTCAAACTTCTTGGCGGGCGTGGTGAGGAGCAGTTTGCCTTCCATGTCCGGGGGCCCAGCGCAGCGGGCGATGCCCGGCTCCTTGTAGCCGGTCTTCACCCACCCGGACAGCCAGCGGAGGCGGCAGTCACAGTACAGGGGGTTGGCCCCGATGGCCCTGGACAGCGGGGAGAGGCAGGTGTTACAGCTCCCGGGGCCCTTCGCCCGCTGGGCAGCCAGAGCCCCAGGCACCGTGCCAGGGCTGGCAGAAACTCCAACGGCCCCGTTTCCTGTGCGTTGACGGTGTAGACAGCACCGTGTTAACCACCCCACACACATGCCTTTTCCCAGGCCTCGTCGCACGCCATGAACCCATTTTGCACGTGCAGAAGCCAGGGCTGCTGAGGAACTTGCCTGAGATCACAAAGGGAAAGGGGGAGCTGGGATGGGAACCCATGCTTCTGGGGCCACGTGTAGGGGAGAAAGCAACCAGCGTCCGCCGGCCATGAGTCGGCCTCTGCAGGGGAAGCCATGGTGGGAGCTTTCCCATCTCAAAGATGGGGAGACAGAGCCTCCCATGGAATAAGTAATTCCTCCGGGTCCCACAACCAGCGGTGGGCAGTCTGTGGCCCCTGAGACAGAACTGTCTGCACCTGAAGCCCACACTGTTTTCTTTCTTTTCTTTCTTTTTTTTTTTTGAGTTGGGAGTCTCACTCTGGCTCAGGCTGGGCTGCTCCTGCAGTCTTGACCTTCTGGGCTCCAGCGATCTTTCCGCCTCAGCCTCTCGAGTAGCTGGGACTACAGGCGCACACCACCACGCCAGGCTAATTTTTTTATTTATCGTAGAGACAGGGTCTCGCCGAGTTGCCCGGGCTGGTCTCGAACCCCTGGGCTCAGGCGATCTTCTCGCCTCTGCCTCCCAAAGTGCTGGGACACAAGCGTGAGCCACCACACCTAGCTAATTTTTTGATTTATTACAGAGATGAGGTCTTGTCATGTTGCCCAGGTTGGCCCTGAACCTCTGGGTTCAGGCCATCCTCTCGCCTCTGCCTCCCAAAGTGCTGGGATGACAGGCGTGAGCCACCGCACCTGGCTTCTTTTCCTTTTTAATGACACAGATCATACGGGTCATATCTCACCATAAGCTACCCCCAAACACTGCGGACAATGCGAGTCTCCGTCTGAACAACTGTGAACGACTAAATGCCACCGAGCTGTGCACTTGAAAAAGGCTGGTTTGGTATCATGTGAATTTCACCTCAGGTGTTCTAAAGGCACCTTCCGGCGTGACCGGTGGGGCGCAAAATGGCAGCACCCCCATGGGTGGGACTCCGTGATCACTGTCCCAGGACCACTGCAGCTGCCTGAGCCTAAGTGCTTCTGCGAGTCCATCTCACAGGCTTACCTGCGCACACACCTGACGATGCCCGCGCAGTGGCAACCTAGGTGGCGAAAGGCCTGGAAGCCCCAGCGTTCATCGCAGGGAGTGGCTAGAGAAACCAAGATGTGCCCACACTGCAGAAAGAAAAGTTGACGCCCCACAGTCCCTGCCCCTGACAGAGGAATGCACGGGCACGCGGTCACCATGCCCAGGTGTGCAGCCTTCCAGGACGTTCCTGCCTCCGCACGTGTGGTTCTTCCTCTTACGCGTCACTAGCAGCATGTCCTGGAACTTGCTCGGGTCTGCTTAGCTGGGCCCGTCTCGGTCCGTCAGACGGCGCCACGGTGTCCCAAAGAGTGGATGCCCCATGGCTGGGTGAGCCGCTGCCTGCAGCTGGACATTCTAGATGTTTCCGGTGACCGTGAACGCTCACGTGCACCTCTCTGTGAGGGGTGACCATTCCTCTAGGACAGAGGCCTAGAAGTAGGATTTGGGGCAGAGGCGGCACAGGTAGGATGCTCGTAGCTGCCCCCCACAAGGCTGAACCAGCTCGTGCTGGCCTGCAGTGCCAGGCCATGCCTCTCATACTGGCACTGACACCACACTGCCAATCTCGTCGTTTCTTACCGATCCGGGAGGCATGCTCAGGATCTCTCTCCTAAACTACAGAGAGGCTCAGAGATGGATGAGACACGGATTTGGGGGAGAGAAAGGGCCAGAGTTCTCTGATTCAGTAAATTTAAAAAAAAATCAAGCGTCTTGCTTAAAGTTCATCGATATCGGTCTTATTTTGAACATATAAGGCTGTACAGTGTTAATGAGAACGGGCATTTTTCTTTATTTACTTATTTTTTTAAGAGTCAGGGGTTCAGTCGGGCTCGGTGGCTCAGCCTGTCATCCCAGCACTTGGGGAGGCCGAGGCAAGCAGATTGCCTGAGGCTGCGGGTTCGAGATCAGCCCGGGCGACTTGGCGAGACCTCGTCTCTACAGCAAATAAATAAATAATTAGCCGGGCATGGTAGCACACACCTGTGGTTCCAGCTCCTTGGCAGGCTGGGGCAGAAGGATCGCCAGAGCCCAGCAAGTTGATGCTGGGGTGGCCGTGAATGTGCCATTGCACTCCAGCCTGGGCAACAGAGTGAGACTCCAACTCCAAAAATGAAAAAAATAATAAATAAATCATTTTTTTGTAGAGATAGGATCTCACATTGTTGCCCAGGCTGATCTCGAGCTCCTGGCCTCCAGCCATCCTCCCACCTCGGCCTCCCAAAGTGCTGAGATAACAGACATGAGCCACTGCACCCAGCCAGGAACAGACACATTAAGAAGCCAGTGGGCACAGTGTCTGCTTCTACCGGATTCTGGGCAGTACAGAGGAAGCCGTTTCCCCTGAGATGCCAACGGTCTGATTAAAGCGGCAGCGGCTCTGAACAGGAATCCCCCAAGTGGCACCGCTGATGGGGTGTGATCTTTCAAGCAGGCGGAACAAGACCTGGACTCTGGCCCACACAGCTGTCCCGGCCCAGACGACCTCGAGCGGCTCCCTTACATCTCTGGGCTCACTCTGTGATTCAGTAAAGAGCCTGCGGTCTAGAGGGAAAAGGAGGGCAAGGACATGTCACCCACAATGGGCGCCGAGGGAACAGCACAGCTCGGAGGAGGCAGGCCTGACCCCACAAGCGCTTTATTTTCTCTTTGTACTTCCCGGCATCCATCCCGGCTCATGGGTGGGCGAGACACCCCCTCTTCCCACTGGGCTGCATTGGGGCTTCTCAGATACAGGGAAGAGTCAGACACTTGGAGTTTTGAGTCTCCCTCTGTCGCCCAGACTGGGTGCAGGGACCACTCCCGGCCACCGCAGCCTCGACCTGCTGGGCTCCGGCGATCCTTCCGCCTCAGCCTTCCGAGGAGCCGGAACTACAGGCGTGCACTACCATGCCCGGCTGATTTTTTGATTTATTGCAGAGATGAGGTCTCGCCAAGTTGCCCAGGCTGGTCTCGAACCCGTGGGCTCAGGCAATCCTTTCACCTCGGCCTCCTAAAGTGCTGGAATTACAGGTGTGAGCCACCACTCCCCGCATCTTGGACTTTTTTGAAGCTTTGGTGTGTTAGAAATACAAAGACTTTTTTAAATAACAAGGATTCAAAATTGTGGTATATTGAAAATGTTTACATTGATCAGATTCCTATTTTTGTGCCAGTGCAGCAGACACCCCACGGGCTGGACACGATTAGGAAATCCTTCCCCTTTCAGCCCTGTAGCGCACTTGAAGAAAATGCCAGAAGGCCAAAATCTGAGACCCTGGGGATGGGACGCCCCTGGTGTGTCTTGGGGTCTCCATAAGTCACCACGTTGTGCAAACACTCCCCATAAATGACTGCAAGCTTGCACCTCAAATGTGTCTCTTTTAGACTCAATAGAAAAACCACGGGATCAAAGTCATACATAAAACTGTTCAAAAATGTGGGCTGGGCGTGGTGGCTCACGCCTGTCATCCCAGCACTTTGGGAGGCCGAGGTGGGAGGACTGCCTGAGATCAGGGGTTCAAGACCAGGCTGGACAACTTGGCGAGACCTCATCTCCACAATAAATAAAAAAATCAGCCGGGCATGTTGGCACACATCTGTGGTTCCAGCTACCACTGCACTCCAGTCTAGGCAATGGAGTTTTTGACACTGGCCCTAAAAACAAAGCATGCCAGGCATGGTGGCTCACGCCTGTCATCCCAGCTCTTTGGCAGGCCGAGGTGGGAGGACTGCCTGAGTCCAGGGGTTCAAGACCAGCCTGGACAACTTGGCAAGGCCTCATCTCCACAATAAATAAAAAAATCAGTTGGGCATGTTGGCATGCGTCTGTGGTTCCTGCTACTCGGAAGGCTGAGGCGGAAAGATCGCCAGAGCCCAGCAGGTCGACGCTAGGGTGGCCATGAGCATGCCACTGCACTCCAGCCTGGGCAACAGAGTGAGACTCTGACTCAAAAAAACCCCAAAACTTGGCAAGCGTCCTGCGTACTTGGGCCTGCTGTGACCTGAGCGTCCTACAGTGCTCACCAGCACAGTTTTGAGACAGTCTGAGGCTTTGTCCTGCCCCACCCAGAGCCAAGGGTATAGACATTTCAGACAATTATTTTCGGGGGGGAGGCTCAGGACTCTTATTGAGGCCAATAGCTCAAGATCCAGAATAAAACCAGTCTCTTGAAGGAAAACACACACAAAACTTCAAAAACATGCATTCTGGCTTGGTCCATGCTTGCTTTTCTGGTTCCTATGTTGAGAGGACTCTAGCCACACCTGGACTCGACATGACGTGCTTTCATTCAGCTGGGGGCCCCCAGTGTGTAGCCTGGGGCCGACTTGTCCCCTCTCCGAAAAGCATCTGGACTTCATTGATCTGGGGACCCTTTTCCCAGCGAAAACTGCACAATGGGGACCAGAGAGCCACAGGTCAGACTGGAGGGAGACAGAGTCTTGGTGGAGGTGAGACGGGGACCACAGCCAGGCCACACATCCGTCCAAAAGGGAAGGGCTGTGGGCCCGGCTTGTATCCCAGGAAAGTATAAACAGCCCTGGATCATCTGGAAAGTGCCGAAACAATAGCTGCCCAGGATGCGCCTGCCGGGCCCTGCCCGGTTCTATTTACGGATGTTGGACTGAAATCACCGTCCCCGGGCATCTCGGGTCACCAGTCAGGGAGGTCAGCGCACACCAGGACCTTCGACTCTCCCTGGCCTGGGCCACAGCCCTCTGACCAGCCACTCTCGGGCAGTCTGCGCCTGCGAGGCAGTCTCCTCTGCTGAACTGGGGCGGGAACCACCGTCTCCCCAGCTGTGAGAGACACGGCAGGCATCAGTGCTCGCGGAATGAACGAATGAGTGACTGTCCCGATGCACGAGAAAGGCTCAGAACCTTGGTGCAAAATGCAGAAAGAAAAGCGCCATCTGTGATCCCATCCGTGTAACGAATGTAATGTGTCTTTCCTTCCAACTCCTGTGTACATTTTTGGACAGTACCGAAGTCTGCGTGTACGGGCCACTCTATTCTGGGCTTCCACCAAATAATTCATGACATGTCACCGTTGTCATTGCTGTCAACTACTTGCTATTCTGTCAGATGGGCATGCTGGAAGTCGTTCCAGTGACTTTCACGACTAATTCTTTGTTGTTGTTGTTTCATTTTAGAGACAAAGTCTCCCTCTGTTGCCCAGGCTGAAGTGCAGTGATGTGATCGTAGCTCACTGCAGCCTCGACCTCCTGGCTCTGGCGATCCTCCTACCTCAGTCTCCTGAGTAGCTGGGATTTCAGGCGTGCATCGCCATACCCAGCTGATTTAAAAAATTATTTTAGAGATGGGGGTCTCACCGTGTTGTCCAGGCTGGCCTCAAGCGATCCTCTCGCCTCAGCCTCTCAAGTAGGAGGAATTATATGCAAGAGCCACTGTGCCCAGCTCTCACATCTAATTCTTCATACATCTGGACACCTAGCTTTCGAGCCTACAGCAGATTAGAGGTAACAACGTGCCAGATTAGAGCAATGAAGGATGACACTGGGAAGCCTTAGCACAAGATCTGGCAGGTAGTAGACAGGCTCAGCCTGTCATTCCAGCAGCCCTGGGAGGCCGAGGCGAGAGGATGGCCTGAGCCCGCAGGTTCGAGACCCGCCTGGGCAACTCGGTGAGACCGCGTCTCTACCAGAAATCACAAACACTAGCCGGGTGTGGTGGCGTGTGTCTGTAGTTCCAGCTGCTTGGAAGGCCGAGGTGGAAGATTAGCCTAAGTCCAGCAGGTGGAGACTGCGGTGGCCGTGAGAGTGCTGCTGCACTCCAGCCTGGGCGACAAGAGTGAGACTCCAAGCACCCCCCCGAAAAAGAAATAACCTTTGAATAGGGGAGAGGAGAGGCCAAAAGAGGAGGTGAATTGCCCAGGAACCCACTGCAAGATGATGGCAAAGCAGGGACTGACGGCCCCAGGCCCTGGGGTTAACCGGCCCAAGGGGTTTACACGTGGTGAGCTCGCCCTCGCCACACCCTGGTCCCCACAGCCCTCCCCCACAGCCGGCGGGTGGGCAAGGCCTGGCCAGAGTCGCTGGGAGCAGTGGGCTTCTCAGGAGCGCCAGCCCCTCTGGGAGCCAGGCGCTCTGGGCCAGCCCTGCCCTGTGCTGGCGCTGCGGGGGAGGCCCTCGCTTCCGACGGCGTCTGGCTTCTGTGAAGCCAGAGTGGACAGATGAGTCTGTGTCACCTTCCTGTCACTCCCCAGCTCCTGTGAGCGCTCACAATCCTTCCGGAAGAGCTGCATCTCCAGGTGCTGAAGACGCAGAGGCATGTGTGCACACGACACGTGTCCCACCGACACCCCCAAATTCAAGCGTGCACATGTCTCCCGGGGCCCTGCCATCCCAAACGCTAGGCGGGAAGGTCACTGTATTCACAGCACTGCTCCCTAACAAAGCAAGAGTTCCTTCCCACAGATGCTGCTTTGGAGAGAAAATGGGCTTACGTGCGATTAACAAGCACACCTAGCCAATCAGCAATGCCAATTCCACATTCTCCATTGCTGCTAAGCGGATCTTCGCTGTTGTTTTATTTCTTATAAATCGAGTCTGGCTTCTGGCCTGATGTCGTTGTCTCCTAAAGAAAGTCTTACTTTATAGAGAGGTATAGGCTCAAAATTTGTTTTTGCAGCTTTCGGGTTTTTTTCCTTGTTCAAAACACACAAGCACAGTGGCTCAAACCTATAATCTCAGCACTTTGGGAGGCCGAGGCAGGAGGATCAGTTGAGCCCAGGACTTCAAGAAGAGTCTGGGCAGCATATCAAGACGCAGTTGACAAAAAGAAATTTAGCTGGACACGGTGGCATGCACCTGTAGTACCAGCTACTCAAGAGGCCGAGGCCAGAGAATCGCTTGAACCCAGGAGTTTGAGGCTGCAGTGAGCTGTGATCATGCCACTGCACTCCGATCTGTGCTACAGAATGAGACCCCGACTCAAGGGAAAAAACCCAAACGCATGTGGTTCCCTCATATCCCATTCAAAACGCAAAGCCTCTAGATCCTGGGGCAAGACCACGCAGGTGTTACCCGGTTCTCACAGGGAAGGAGGCAAGGAGCCAGCTGTGCCGGGCGGGGGGAGCCGAAGGTGGGAGGGGCAGACTCGGTGCCCGAGGGGGCCCTGCCAGGGAGGCGGAGACCCGGCGCAGACGCCCATGCCCAGGGGCGGCAAGGGTGCCAGGCAGCCAGGACAGCCGCCGTCCAAGCCCGGCGGAGATGAGCACGGTCGCTCTCTGGAGAGCAGCATCGCCAGGCCAGGGCCTATCGTTTCTAATGATGTCAGCAGTAAATGAGCGCACAGCCCAAAACGACCCAACACCGCAATCGTTCCCCTTCCCAAGGCCCTTTGTGCGCTGCTGGGCAACACGACCTCCCCGTGCAGGCTGTGGGCTTTCTGGCCTTCGTGATTCCAGGACTGGGCTGGACTCAGCGGGGAGAGGGCAGCGATCGATGCGTGATGTCTGCCACGGAAGTGCACTGGGTTATGCACTCGGCCCTAGGGGGCAGGACGTATGATTTCCATTTTACAGTCCTTTGCACACGCTGTTCCCTCTTCCTTGAATGTCCTTCCCTGCCTTCTCCTAGTCCCCCTCCGGTGGCAACAAAGATGGCACCGCCTCTGTGCAGCTTCTTAGACTTCCCCGGAGTCTGTGCTGCTTCCTCTGTAATATCCCAAATGGTCACAAAGAGCAGAAGTCTTGTGCTAGCAAATTCTTCAGTGCCCGACTTACTCTGGTCCCCTGGGACATATTTATGGAGGCCACAGAGGAAAGAATGAGAAGAGCTTTGGAAGCAGACACACTTAAACTCAAATCCTGTTTCTGTCATTTCCCAGCTTCATGACCTAGGAAAGTGCTTAGCTTTTCAGAACCCCGGACTGTAAAATGGAAACAATCGGTCCTGCTGTTGGGGGCAGAGCCTGCAACCCACTCCATTCCCATGGCAGACATCACTAATCGATCACTGCACTCCCCCAATGGAGTCCCGGCAGCCCAGGAGTCCTCAGTGCTGTGCTCAAGGCAGCTTCTGCCCATCCCAATTCAGTCGTGCAGTGAACTGGAAGAAGCACATGGGACAGCGCGTGACTGGCTCAGGGCACTCGGACTGCTGGGGTCCTTCGGGTCTCAGATCACCACCGGGCTGGGTGGGGACACGACCGTCTTAAGCATGCTCTGATCTCAGAGATTAAAATACAGCCAAGGCACGTGTCTCAGAGCTGAGGACACCTCGTGAGATTGTTGAGGGAAGGAACCTCGAGGAGAGGGGCTGGGGGAAGGGGGAAAGGGGAGCGGAAGGGGGCTTGGGAGCGGAAGGAAGTAAAGAGGGGTGATGGGGAAGGGGAGGGCGAGCGTGAGGCCGGGAAGACGGGCTGGGAGCAGGGTGGAGGGGAAGAGGGAGGGAAGGAGGAGCTGGACCCCAACAAGGCTCCCCTGCCTGGGTGTGCCTGCCAGTGCAGGCACTGGGGACTTGGGTACCGGCAGAGAGCAACAGGGAACAGTCACACCCGGTGGCCCAGCCACAGCCCAGCCA
>NW_007032115.1:30948-34399 GCF_000164805.1 Carlito syrichta | reverse complement strand
CCCAGCCACAGCCCATGTGGCCGCAGCCCCCATCACGACCACGAGAGGCAGGGCCTGCTCCGCCCCCGGCCGGTCCCCAGAGGCCGGCTGGCCGCCACCACCTGGGGCCTCTCCACAGCTGCTTTTGCATACAGCCAAGCACAGAGAACCTACCACGAGTGGATTCGAACGGATTCCACCCATTCCAGGGACAGCCCAGTGAGGCCCAGTGCGTTCACAGCGCGGTTCTACCCTCCCCACGATCACGTTCCGAAGCTTCTCCGTGCCCCAAACAGACACTCTGTCCCCTGAGCGCTCCCCGCCCACCCCTGCCCCAGCCCTGGCAGCCCCCATCCACTCTGTCTCCGTGAGTGTGACTCTTCCGGGCGCCTCACATCAGTGGAGCCTTGCACATCTGGCCTGTTCACCCAGCACGTCTGCAAGGTCTGTCCGTGCTTATCGGTGTCAGAAAACCTGCTTTCTAGGACTAATACCCATGGTGCATAGATGCTGCATTCGGTGTGCCACCCGTCTGTTGATGGGTGTGGGTCGCTCCCACCCATGGGCTGTGGTGAGAAGTGCTGCAGTGACTGGGGTGTGCCCGTGTCTGCAGAGTCCCTGCTTCCCGTCCTCGGGGTGTCCACCCAGGAACGGAACCACCGGGTCACGTGATAATTCCGTGTTCAGCTTTTCTGGGGACTCAAACCCAAGGCTCTGCAGGACCCCTCAGGGCACTGGCGGCTCAATGGTTTTGGAAGCAACCCTACACACCACCTCTTGGGGCAATTTCTGGATCTTACTCCCACCTGTGAAATCAGAGGCGGGGTAAGTGCACCAGCTTTGGCCGGGTGCGGTGGCTCATGCCTGTAATCCTAGCACTTAGGGAGGCGGAGGCGAGAGGACTGCCTGTTCGAGACCAGCCTGAGCAACTTGGTGGGACCTCGTCTCTACAATAAATTTAAAAATTAGCCAAGTGTGGTGGTGCACACCTGTGGTTCCAGCTACTTGGAAGGCTGAGGCAGAAGGATCACCTAAGCCCAGCAGGTCAAGGCTGCAGGGGCCATGAGTGTGCCACTGCACTCCAGCCTGGGCGACAGAGTGAGACTCCAACTCAAAAAAAGAGAAAGCACTGACTGCGAATCAGCGGTGCAACTGTGGCACCTTTTCATTTTGTCTGTGCCACACCCTTATGTGTGGCCCAAGAACACGGTGCCTGTATTGCAGGGATGCTGCCGGGATGACATTCACTGGCGCAGGTGCGTGCTCGGCGGTCAGTCACAAGGTCCTTAAGACCTTCATGACTGCTGTGAAGAACTGTTCCCATATATGTCACAACATGGAGGAACCCTGGAAGCAAGCTACGTGAAAGTGGAGAGTCACAGAAGGCCGCCTGCTATATGATTCCACATATAGGAAACTCCAGAGCAGACAAATCTATAAAGACAGACAGGAGATGAGGCACCGCCTTGGACTGGAGCCCTTAGAGGGAAACGGGGAGTGACTGTCAGCGGGGACGGGGTTTCTTTTAGGATGATGAAAATATTCTAAAATTGATGGTGCCAGGTGCGGTGGCTCACACCTGTCATCCCAGCACTTTGGGAGGCGGAGGCGGGAGGACTGCCTGAGCCCAGGGATTTGAGACCAGCCTGGGCAACTTGGCGAGACCTCAATCTCTACGATAAATACAAAAAAATAGCTAGGCATAGTGGCATGCGCCTGTGGTTCCAGCTACTTGGAAGGCTGAGGCGGAAGGATCGCCTGAGCCCAGCAGGACGAGGCTGCGGTGGCCATGAGCGTGCCACTGCACTCAGCCTGGGTGACAGAGTAAGACTCTGACTCAATCAATCAAATATTCTAAAATTCATTGTGGTGATAGTTGCACAACTCTGTGAATACACAAAACAACTCTGAATTGTGTAACTTAAGTAGGTGAATTGCATGGTATGTGACTCATATCTCAATAAAACTGAACAAAAGGAAAAAAGAACCGTTCCCCAGTCTACTGTGGCCAGTGCTGCCCTGGACTGTGCAGGTGGGGGCAGCAGTGACACATGGGTGCTCTCCAGCTTAACTTCAGGACAAAAGCAGCCAGTCCTGCCACTCCCAGGACACGGCCTTCCTCGGGAGCCAGGTCCCACTGAACTGGGAGAGGCCCAGAGAGGTGGGCGGAGGTACTCACAGGTGGGACAGGGAAACCACGTCCGTGAAGACGCCCTCTCGGAGGGTAGAGATGTCATTGCCGTGGAGGGACCTGAGGAGAGACAGAGCAGCTGAGACCTCATCTGGGGACAGAGGTGGGAGGCCTGCTGGGGGACAGGCCCAGCCCTCGGCTAGGAGGGCACAGCCGGGCTTATGCACTGGGGCTCTTGGTCAGGGCTGCCAGGGAATCGGCCCGACTCTGAGACCCTGCCCCACTGGCCACAGGGAAGGAGGAGCAGCTCTTAGTGACCCAGACGGTCCCCCATCGCCCAGTCCTTCGGAGCATTTTGCGCTTGCTGTCATAAATAACAGAAGCACCGTGGTTATATCACAGACAGGACACGTGACCAAGCGCCCTTTCTCTCAGCCAGGACTCCCAAGGGGCAGGGGATTCCTCTTGGTGAGGAAGTTAGGCCAGCCACAGGTGAGGGCTGGGAGAACCTCCCTGTCCCCCTGCTGGGGGACATCATAACAGACCTAACAGAGAACTGGTATGATGTTGGGCCATCATAACAGACCTAACAGAGAACTCTGATCACCAGGCAGAACCTCACCGTGGAATTCACAGAAAAGGGTCACAGATCTCTGGAAAACACACATTTTCTTTCTTACTTTTTTTGAGTTGGGGTCTCACTCCATTGCCCAGGCTGGAGGGCAGTGGCACAATCACGGCTCACTGCAGCCTCCACCTCCTGGGCTCTGGCGATCTTCCTGCCTCAGCCTCCTGAGTAGCTGGGACTACAAGTGTGTACCACCACCAGCTAATTTTTTTGGTAGAGATGAGGCCTCACGATGTTACCTAGGATGGTCTCAAACTCCAAGACTTGAGCAGTCCTCCTGCCTCAGCCTCCCAAAGTGCAGGGATGACAGGGCATGGCAGGCGTGAGCCACTGCGCCGGGCACATTTTCTTTCCACCTGAACCGAAGTCCCATATGCCAGCGAAGGGCTGCCCCGTCCTGGTCGCCCCCCCAACCCGCACACCCAACTGGGGGCAGCAGCAACCCCCAACTCTCGGCTCAGCCTTTCCAGAGCTGGAGCATCCCACAGGGGCTTGGGCGGGGGGCCCGGACGCCACCGCAGGACGGCGCTGGCTCTGCTGGGGCCCCAGACCTGGGGACACGCTGCCCACAGGGGGTGGCAGGGCCCGCGGCGGGTGGGCTTCCCGGAGGAATGAAGAGAGAGACTTACAGCAGGCGCAGGGAGCGGAGCCCCTGGAAGGCCAATGGTGGGATGCACTGGAGGGCGTTGTAGCTGAGAATCCTGTGCGAGGAG
>NW_007032115.1:29096-30102 GCF_000164805.1 Carlito syrichta | reverse complement strand
CCGAAAGCGAGAGCTGCGGTCACGACGATGGACGGCGTCCCCGTGGAGGGGACGCGGGACCAGGCCTGCCTCGCGAGCGCTCCGGGCCGCCCGCCAGCTCCAGGGCCGGCAGGCCAAGACGGGACAGACGAGAGGGGAAGGGTCGGCACTGGGGCCGCAGCCTCAGAACCCGCGGGCTGAGCCGCCAAGGGCTTCTGCGTGACTGAGTCCACCGGGGCAGACAGGAAGTGAGAGGGCGGTGCGAGGGAAGCCAAGCCCAAAAGTGTGTGTGTGTGACTCCAGGGACGCAAAACTCCAGAAACGCAAGCTGGCCCGCAGCGACAGGAGCGGGGGACTGGCCAGTGAGGCCAGGGGGCTGTGAGAGGAGGGAGGGTTGGGGGTCACGCTTGACGGTGGCGACAGCCCCGGGGGTGTGCGTCTGGTAAGCCTTACCTTATTCTTTTTTTTAGAGTTGGAGTCTCACTCTGTCGCCCAGACTGGAGTGCAGTGGCCGCTGCTGGCCACCGCAGCCTCAACCCGCTGGGCTCCGGCGATCCTGCCGCCTCCGCCTTCCGAGTAGCCGGAATTACGGGCATGCGCTACCGCGCCCGGCTGATTTTTTGATTTATTGTAGAGATGAGGGCTCACCAAATTGCCCGGGTGGGTCTCGAACCCACAGGCTCAGGCAGTCCACTCACCTTGGCCTCCCAGAGTGCTGGGATGACAGGCTGAGCCATGGAGCCCTGCCTGACTTACCAAATTCTACACTTTAAAGTGTGGAGTCTAGCCGGGCTCGGTGGCTCAGTCTGTAATCCCGTGCTTTGGGACAAAGGCTGAGGTGAGTGGACTGCCTGAGCCCAAGGGTTCGAGACCGCCTGGACAACTTGGCGAGACCTCATTGCTACAATAAATCAAAAATTAGCCGGGCGTGGTAGCGTGCTCCTGTAGTTCCAGCTACTTGGAAGGTGGAGGCGGAAGGATGGCCGGAGCCCAGCAGGTCGAGGCTGCGGTGGCCGGGAGCGGCCAC
>NW_007032115.1:26497-28233 GCF_000164805.1 Carlito syrichta | reverse complement strand
GCACACGCGGTGGGGGACCGAGCGGGCACCCCATGCCCCTGACCCACGTCCGGCCCGAAGCTGGCTGGGTCAGGGCCCCTTTCCTTTCCTGGCCGCCTGAGAGCCTTGAGCAAGTCCCTGAATTTCCATCTGTAAACGAGGAGTTTCAAGGAGAACGGAGTCACGCTCGAGCTCCAGGCTGGCGTGGGGTTCTGGTAGATGCGTTGGGATCGATGGCTCGGAACGTCATCAGAGCCGGCATTTACAAAAGTCAGCGTGTGGGCGCAAAAAACATTCAGAGGGTCGCTGCTCACAGCAGTCCACACCGGGAACAACCGTCGCCAGAAGGACTGTAGCCGTCCCCACAGAGGACGCAGCCAGCAGTGAGCGTCAGACCACAGGTGCGCAAAAACAGGACGGACTCACAAACACAACACCGAGCCCAGGGTGGCCAGGCAGGGATGGCTCCTATTTGATTCATTGCAGGCAAGCGTAAAAGGGAGCAAAATTAAACTATATCGTTTAGACGTGTGTATGCGGGTGACCGTCCTATTAAGACACACACACACACACACACAAAGGGGTGATCATCAGAGAGCCAGGGCAGGGGTGCCTCGGGTGGGGACAGAAAGGAAGGAGGATCAGGAGACCAGGGACCCTTGGGCTGCAGCAGTGTTCTATGTTCAGACTGAGTATCTACACATGTGCCAGCTTTGTGATGTATGTGATAAACCGAACACTTGTATTTTTTTCCCTTTTCTGTGTATGCTGTATGTTGCACTTCACAATGAAAGATGGATTTCTCTGTAGACAGTGAGTTGCTCTCGTGCTCAGGCTGTGGCCTCCACCTCCTGGGCTCAAGTGATCCTCCTGCCTCAGCCTCCCAAGTAGCTGGGACCATAGGTGCCCACCACCACACCTGCCTGATTTTTTTCTTTTTTGGGGGGGTTAGAGTCTCACTTCATCGCCCAGGCTGGAGTGCAGTGGTGTGCTCAGGGTCACTCCAGCAGCGACCTGCTGGGCTTCCATGATTCTTCTGCCTCGGCCTTCCGAGTAGCCGGAACTACAGGCACTCGCTACCACGCCCAGCTAATTTTTTGGATTTATTATAGAGGCGAGCTCTTGCCAAGTTGCCTGGGCTGATCTCAAACCCACAGGCTCAGGCATTCCACTCGCCTCGGCCTCCCAAAGTGCTGGGATGACAGGCTGAGCCACTGGGCCCGGCCCTGATTTTTTTTTTCTTTTTTTTCTTTTTTTTTTAGAGACAGGGTTTCACTGTGTCGCTCAGGCTGGGCTTGAGTCCTGGCCTCAAGTGATCCTCCTGCCTTGGCCTCCCAAGGGATGTTTTGAAAGAGCCTTTTAGGCTCCTGGGCCCTGGCACTCTCTGGCAGGTGACAGGTGTGCGTGGGGGACCCGGGCGTGATTCGGGAACAGGGCACAGTACTGGAGAGCGTCCCAGCAGCCGTGGCCCGGGTGCCCCCACCCAGCCCCGCAGGGACTCACAGGGTGGTCAGCTGGCTCATGTTGCTGAAGGAGGAGTTGCTCAGGGAGCGGATCTTGTTGTTACTCAGGTCCCTGGAAGGGGCACAGACATCTTCGTTTAGAGAACTCAGCCCCCGCGCCGCGCCGCGCAGGGCCACCCCCGCCAGCAGAGCCTGGGCTCCGGCTGGCACTCTGGAGTGCGCGGGTCCCAGCCTCGGGTCCCTGCACCCAGCGGGCTAGGCCTGCACCCCGCCCGGGGCCCTCCTTGTCCCCAG
>NW_007032115.1:21171-25677 GCF_000164805.1 Carlito syrichta | reverse complement strand
TTCCCGGCCCGACAGGCCCGACTTGCGTGTTACCGGGCCCCTCCCCGCCGCCAGGGCCCCCCCCGGGCAGGGGCGAGGCTCGCTGAGACCCAGGCCCGCCTGGCGCCTCTGCCAACCGCCCCCCCCCGCTGCGCGTCCCTCCTGTCCAGGCCCGGCCGAGGCGAGTCTCCAGTCCCCTCTGCGGTCGCGGCCGCGGGCTCCTCAGCCCACCCGGCCCTCCCCACCCGCGCTGGTCCCGCCCCGTCACCCCGGCTGCACCCGCCCCGTGCCCTGACTCCGGCGGCAGCGCCTCTGCCTCCGCCATGTCCGCGGCCGTCCACGTCATCGTCCTCCAAACCCAGCCCACCCTAATGCCCCCAGCCCCCAAACGCAGGCTCCCAGCCACGCAGGCCATTTCCTGAGACTCCGCCGTCCCCTTCCCGGCCATCCTCTACCTGAGCCTGCGTGCTGCTAAGCAGTGACCCAGGCGACCCTAGCCTGGGACTCCTACCTGCTGCAAGCCCTGTCCCAAAGACCCAGAGAGCAGCAGAGCCCGGGCTCGACTCATCCTCGCCATCACTCTGTCACCCAAAGTGACTTCCCACCCATGTCACTGGAGCCTCCCGGCAGCTCTCGTCAAGACTGCCTCGCGGCCCCATTTCACAGATGGCAAAACCGAGGCTTGGAGAAGTTGAGGGCCACACTCAGCTGGAGGAGACAGGCCATTCCGCCGGTCCTGTTACTCTCGGGATCAGCGGGACACTGGCATGGCAGCAGAAACCTGGGCAAGGTTGGGCAGGGGAGTCTCGGGACACAGGGACAGCCTGCGTGGCCGACATGCTTGGGAAGCCAGGGCCGGCCTCACTGATGCTCCAGCCGGGAAAGCGCAGCTGGGCCGCGGAGGCCCGAGGCTTCCGCCCCAGGGGACAGGAGGAGGCTGGGGCGACCAAAGCCTCCGTGTGGAGGTGCCTGTCGAAGCTCCCCACTCCTCGGCCACACACGTTTACATCCACACCCCCACGTGACCGCAGACACCAAGCGAAGGCAGCAAAAATCTGGGCGCCGGGGCACCCGGCATCACCCTGGGGAGGCGAGGCCACCTTCGCACACGGTGTGTGGGAGCGCCAGGCAAACGCGCTCCTTGGAAGGCCACGGGCAAGAGGCAGGCAGAGTCCTGAAAACGCCCTTAGGCCGGCGGTGTCTGAAGGGACTCGCACCTTGGTGTCTTTCACGACGGGAAAGAAAACTGGCAACAACCTCAGTGCACGACAGAAAGGGATCCGGAACCCGCATCCCCGTGGCATCGTCTGAAGAACGTCATGTCGTTAACTCAAAAATCACGTCTGTGAGTTTGTGTTTTTTGAGTTGGAGTCTCACTCCGTTGCCCAGGCTGGGGTGCAGTGACACGCTCACGGCCACCCCAGCGTCGACCTGCTGGGCTCTGGCGATCCTTCCGCCTCAGCCTTCCAAGGAGCCACAGGCACGCACGACCATGCCTGGCTGACTTTTGATTTCTTGTAGAGACGAGGTCTCGCCAAGTTGCCCGGGCGGGTCTCGAACCCGTGGGCTCAGGCCATCCACTCGCCTCGGCCTCCCAAAATGCTGGGATGACAGCTTTGAGCCACCACACCCAGCCAGTGAGTTTTCATGACACAGATCTGATGCTCTCGAGAGCTAGTTTGTGGGAAGAGTCACGCTCTTCCTTGTTTACGGGAAGGCACGCACGCCACGACAGGGCCTCGTGTCCCCAGGTGACCGCGGAGGGGCCGTCAGCCAGGAGCTCGGAGCCTCTTGGGCAGCAGCGTTTGCTGCAAAGCCCACGCCCCGACTCCTAGTCGACTGACACCCGCCACCCCTGCTTCCCCCTGCCCAGACCTGGGGGGGGAGGAGGTGGTGCAGAGTCTCGGGCTACTCACAGTTCTGTGACGTTCTTGGGGATGCCCTTGGGCAGGGCCTGGAGGTGCTTGTTGCTGCATCGGACTACGGTGTCCAGGCAGGCACACTCCTGGGGGCACTGCGGGCGCGGCAGGCAGCCCCCCTCCTCCTGGCCTGGGGGGAGGCACGATGCCCCGTCAGGGAGAGAGGCCAGCCTTCCGACGGCCACGCCCTGCAGCCCCTCAGAACACAAGCCCCTCTCGGATGCCACCGTGGCCACCCGTCCGTCTCTTTCATGTTGCACTAGTCACTCCTGCCCCCGCCAGGGACAAAGTCTCTTTTTTTTTGTTTTTGATTTGGGGTCTCACTGCTGCCCAGGCTGGAGCACAGTGGCACGATCACGGCTCACCACAGCCTTGATCTCCTGGGCTCAAGCGATCCTCCCACTTCAGCCTCCCAAGCAGCTGGGACGACTGGCATGTGCCACCATGTCTGAATAATTCAATATCCTTTTTTTTTTAATTTTTTTAGAGAGGAGGTCTTGCTACGCTGCCCAGGCTCATCTCAGCCTTCCAGGTTCAGGCAATCCTCCTGCTTCAGCCTCCCAAGTAGCTGGGACTACAGGTATGCACCACCACACCTGGATAACTTTTTTGATTTCTTTGCAGAGACGAGATCTCGCCATGTTACTCAGGCTGGTTTTGAACTCTGGGGCTCAAGCAATCCTCTCACCTAGGCCTCCCCATGCTGGGATTGCAGGTGTGCACCACCGTGCCTGGCATGGACAAAGCCTCGAAGGAGTTTCGAGGTTAAAATAGGGCTTGGCTCTGTCTCTCCCGCCTCAGACTTAAGCTGGCACCAGGCACGGCGGCAGAGGATGGCTGGAACAACACTCCTGATGCCCACTGCCGTCGGGCCCCATGTCGGTATTCCCTCCTTAACAGCACAGGAAAGGGGGCCGCCTACTAGCTCCTGGCTAGCAGATACTCAAAACAGATCAGTTGAATGAATGAATGTCCATTTCACGGAGACCAGACAGGTTAAAGGATTGGCTCAGGCCACAGAGCTGGTCAGACGCAGAATCTGAGCCCTGAGTCCCACACCGGTGTCCACCGACACGTCCATCCACCTAACGATCGCTACTGCGAGCCCTCGGTGCGCCCGCCTTTCTTCTGAAGGGGTGCAGGAGGAGTGATGATATCATCACAGTCGCTGAGGGCACGAAGAAGTGGGTGGGGCGTGTTCCCTGGGACGGTGACTGTCCCCTGTGGAGGGCGGGCCGTGTGCACGCACCACATGACAAAGGTGAACTCGCCAGACCCTCAACACAGACCTCTGGGGGAGGCATTACCGTAAGCCCATCTCAGAAAGGAGGAAACTGGGGGTTAAGCAACTTGCCCCAGCCTGCAAGAGGGGGCGCCAGGCCTGGAACCCCCGAGCAGGCCGTCTCCGGCACCTGCCGCCTTGGCTGCTGGGCTCTCGGCTGCCGCGTCTCAAAAATGTCCGCATCCAGCCGGGCTCGGTGGCTCAGCCTGTCATCCCGCGCCTTTGGGAGGCCGAGGTGAGTGGATTGCCTGAGCCCGCGGTTTCCAGACCCACCTGGGCGGCGAGACCTCATCTCTACAATAAATAAAAAAATCAGCCAGGCGTGGTAGCGCATGCCTGTCATTCCAGCTACTCGGAAGGCTGAGGCGGAAGGATCGCCGGAGCCCAGCAGGTCGAGGCTGCGGTGGCCGGGAGCGGCCACTGCACTCCCGTCTGGGCAACAGAGTGAGACTCCAATTCAAAAAAAAAAAAAAGTCCGCATCCATTCACCTCGAGGGATTTACTCGGGGAAAACTGAAAACACACAGGGAGTTGTGTACAGGGATGCCCCTAGCAGCGTGGGGCAGAGCAGCACGACCCAGGAGTTATCCGGGAGCCATCACGGTGGTGCCCGCCAGGCAACTTCTTGTCACGTGGAGAAGGTTCTAGGTCACACCCGTGCACAGGAACACAGCAGAGATCGGGAGAGCCACACAGTGGGAGTTACTCAGTGCTGGGGTAGGAGTGGGGACAAGCAGTGATCCTTTCATTCTCCTTCTGGGTATTTTTTGTTGGTTTGTTTGATTGAGCCGGGGTCTCACTCTGTCACCCCCCCTGGAGTGCAGTAGCACAATCATGGCTCATGGCTCACCGCAGCCTCAGTCTCCTGGCCTTAGGTGATCCTTCTGTCTCAGCCTCCCCAGTAGCTGGGACTACAGGTATGCACCACCATCCCTGGCTAATTTTTTTTATTTTTTGTGCAGATGAGGTCTTGCTATGTTGCCAAGGCTGGTCTCAAACTCCCAGCCTCAAGCAATCCTCCCATCTCAGTCTCCCAAAGTGCTGGAATTACAGGTGGGAGCCATCACGTCCAGCCCTGGATTGGTGTTTAAGGAATGAGGGTGCATCGTTTTGTAATAAGAAAAATACGATATCTTAGAAAAAATAATGTCAAAGGATAGTTAATGACATGGAAAAATGCCCAAAATTCTACTTAGGTTAAAAAAATCAGGTTAAAAAAAAGACTAGCAAGCTATTATTATATACATTGATATAAAATATATATGTGGAGCCGGGCTTGGTGGCTCAGCCTGTAATCTCGCGCCTTTGGGAGGCTGAGGTGAGTGG
>NW_007032115.1:19504-20842 GCF_000164805.1 Carlito syrichta | reverse complement strand
GCCCAGCAGGTCGAGGCTGCGGTGACCGGGAGCGGCCACTGCACTCCAGTCTGGGCAACACAGTGAGACTCCAACTCAAAAAACAAAAAAAACAAACAAAAAAAATATATATATATGAATAGTATGGAGATGTTTTTAAACTTTGAAAACTGGAAGCAAAAGCGTTCTTAGAGAATCCATTGATTTTGTTTAGAAAACTACCCTAAGTTGGGTGTGGTGGCTCACACCTATAATCCCAGCACTTTGGGAGGGCGAGGTAAGAGGATTGCCTGAGCCCAGGGGGTCGAGACCAGCCCGGGCAACTTGACAAGACCTCATCGCTACAATAAATCAAGAAAACTTAGCCAGGCATGATGGTGCATGCCTGTAGTTCCAGCTACTTGGAAGGCTGAGGCCAAAGGATTGCCGGAGCCCAGCAGGTCGAGGCTGCGGTGGCCGGAAGCGTCCCTCTGCCCTCCAGCCTGGGTGACAGAGTGAGACTCCAGCTCAAAAAAAAAAGGAAAAAGAAAACAACCCTGATGGCGTTTCTTGGTGTGAAAGTCAAAGCTCCACTGACATCCCTTCCACGCTACTTGGCCTGAGGAGAAAGGGGGCGGTGCCTCGGCACCCAGAAGGGATGGGGGGCTGGAAACCGAGGCTGGTTGGGGAGGAAGTCCCCTTGGCAGGGAGTTGAGAGTGTCCAAGGACAAGGACGGCCACTCGTGTGCGCACACCGTGCTCTGGGAAAAGCCAGGGGAGGGGTCATCCTTGAGGAAGCAAAGAAGGGGTGGCCACAGGGAAGAGGACAGGGCACTGCAGCAAGACGTCACAAGCACTTCCCACGAGGCAGGAGGGGACCCAAGAGGGCCCCATGGCCTTTCAAGGACAGGTGACTCCAGGAAACTGAGCACTCAGGAACAACCAGGTAGCGGGTTCTGGGCTACGCACACTGGCATAAGGCAATTACACCAAAATGGCAGCGGGGGTTTTCTGAGCGATGAGATCGTGTGTGTTTCCTTCTTTTACCCACATTCCCCCCTTTTTTTGAGTGGGAGTCTCGCTCTGTCGCCCAGGCTGGAGTGCAGTGGCCGCTCCCGGCCACCGCAGCCTCGCCCTGCTGGGCTCCGGCGATCCTTCCGCCTCCGCCTTCCGAGGAGTCGGAATTACAGGCGTGCGCCACTGCGTCTGGCTAGTTTTTCATTTCTTATTGTAGAGACGAGCCCTTGCCAAGTTACCCGGGCGGGTCTCGAACCCGCGGGCTCGGGCAATCCACTCGCCTTGGCCTCCCGGAGTGCGGGGATGACAGGTTGAGCCTCCGATCCCTGCCTCCTCTTTCAAAAAAAACTCTTCTCCTCAACC
>NW_007032115.1:9954-18908 GCF_000164805.1 Carlito syrichta | reverse complement strand
GGGTCCCTCCCCACCTCCAGGCCACGCGCCGGCCGCGTCAAGGCCCAGGGAACTTTCCCTGGGTCTCCCCACTCGGGCCGTGTCACTCTCGCCCGAGGCCCACTGACGGTCTCCAGACTGCCCACGGAGTCCCGGTGAAACTCTTTGCTGTGACCTGCGAGGCCACGCCCCCCCACCTTCAGCCCTGCCCTCTGCCCCCCCCATTGGTGGCATCACCAGGACGTTTCTAGACTCCCTCCCTCCTGGTCTACGTCTGGAAACGCCTCTGCTGACCCTCAGAAGCTCGGTTCGATTCCCCTCCCCAGCCAGAAACCAAAACCAAAACCAAGCCCGACCCCAAACGGCCAATCCGCAAAATAAAACAATTTGCGGACATTCGTAAATCAGGTTCAAGCTGACTAGGAACCAAGGACGCTTAAGCAATATGGAATCTTTGCCTGCCAAACTGAAAAAGAATGGAAACTATAATAATCGTCATCGTGCCCAGGACAGGCTGCGCGAGTGGGGTGACCCGGCACCTCCATGCAGCTGGGGGAGATGACACGGAACCTTCTGGAAGCACATTGTCTGACGCACCAAAATCCCTACAAAGGCCTCTGTGCTTCCCCTCAGCTGGTCTATTTCAGGAATTCGTCTGAAGGGAATAACCACGGATGGGATGGAACGTCACAATGAAGAGGCTGCTGTGGACTGGATGTGTGTCCATCTCAAATCCACCTGTCCAAAGCTTCACCCCATGTGATGGCATTCGGAGGTGTGGCCTTTGGGGGTGATGAGGTCATGAGGGGGCCCTCACCAACGGGGACGCTGCCTCTATAAAAGGGCTCCAAGGGAGCGCTCCCACTGTCTTTCCACCACTGAGGACACCATGGGAAGGCGGCCGTCCACAGCCCAGAGGGAGCCCTCCCCAGGACCCACACGCTGGCCCCCTGGCTTCCAGCCTGCAGAACTGTGGGGAAGCAAATGTCTGTTGTTTATAAGCCCCCAGTCTATGGGACTTTGTCACAGCAGTCTGAACTAAGGCAGATATTAATACAACACGGCTTATAATTAAAAAGTTAGAGACCTGGCATGCCTGTTATCCCAGCACTTGGGAAGGCTGCAGCAAGAGGATTACTTGAGTCCAAGAGTTCAAGACCAGCCTGGGCAACATAGCGAGACCTCGTCTCTACACAAAAATTAGCCGAGTAGGATGGCATATGTAGTCCTGTAGTCCTGGCTACCTAGGAGACTGAGGCGGGAGGACTGCCTAAGCCCAGGAGGTCGAGGTTGCAGTAGCCATGATTGTGCCACTGCACTCCAGCCTGGGTGACAGAGTGAGACCCCCAACTCAAGAAAGAAAAAAATAGAAACAATCTAAATTGCCAATAATACATAGTCAAAATCATATGGAAATCATCTCCCAGAAGATAGCACATCTTCGTTTCTTCCTCTGTCACCCTGTGACCAGCTTGTCCTGGGAATCCATGGGGAGGAAGTTGGGACGCTCGTAAGCTGGGAGATGGGACTGTTGACTTTCAAGGATGTGGCCATAGAATTTTCTCCAGAAGAGTAGGAATGCCTGGACCCCACTCAGTGGATATTGTACCGGAACGTTATGTTAGAGAACCACAGAAACCTGGTTCTTCTGGCTGTGATTTCTCACTACACTGAAGGTCTTTTGTCAGAGAAGAACATAGAAGTGTCACTTACAAAGGCACCAGTGGGAAGATATGGAAGATTTGGCCTTATGAAATTACAGTTAAAATAATCTTGGGAAAGTGTCCATGAGGGAGAAGGCCAGATAGGATGTTCTATTGCATATAACCATGACAAATGTAACAAATATGGGAAAGTCTTTCATCAACACTCCCAATTTATTATCCACCAGAATATCCATATTTCTGAAATGGTTTCCAAACATGAATATGGCAAAACATATAACCCGTCCTCAAAATGAAGCCAACATCAAAATAATATTAGAGGAAATGCACACAATGTAGGTGGGAAAGTGTTTAGGAAATAATCTTGTCTAAATAGACATGTAAGAATCCATATTGCAGAGAGAGCCTTTAAAAGAGAAGAAAGTGGCAAAGCCTTTCGCTCTCATTCAGAACTTACTCGACATAAAATGATCCATACTGGAGAGAAACCCTGTAAATGTGAAGTATGTGGCAAAGCTTTTCACATCTGTTCACACCTTACTCAACATACGGTGATCCATATTGCAGAGAAACCCTACAAATGTGAAGAATGTGGCAAAACCTTTCATCCACACTGAAGACTTATAGAACATCAGAGAATTCATACTGGAGAAAAACCCTACCAATGTGAAGAATGTGGCAAGGCCTTTACCTCTCTTGGAGGATTTACTGGACATAAGGCCATCCATAATAAAGATAAATGCTACAGATGTGAAGAATGTGACAAAGTCTTTAATTGGTACTTCGGCCTTCTAGAACATCAGAGAACCCATACTGGAGAAAAACCTACAAATGTGAAGAATGTGGCATGTCCTTTCACTCTCAGAAAGGATTTGCTGAATATAAGAACATCCATACTGGAGAGAAACGCTACAAATGTGATGGATGTGGCAAAGCCTTTTGCTCTCAGAGTAGATTTGCTGTTCATATGACATTCATACTGGAGAGAAACACTACAAAAGGGAGGAATGTGGTAAAGCCATTTATACGTACTTAAAGCTTCTAGAATATCAGAGAATCCATACTGGAGAAAAACCCTACAAGTGCAAAGAATGTGGCAAGGCCTTTCACTCTCAGAATGGATTTGCTGGACATAAGACCATCCATACTGGAGAAAAATACTATAAACGTGGAAAATGTGGCAAAGCATTTCTCGTTCACACCTTACTCAACATATGGTGGTCCATACTGGAGAGAAACCCTACAAATGTGAAGAATGTGACAAAGCCTTTCGCTCTCATTCACACCTTGTTCGACATATGGTGATCCATACTGAGGAGAAGCCTTACAAATGTGCAGGATGTGGCAAAGCCTTTGCCTCTAATGCAGCACTTGCTAGACATATGAAGATCCATATGAGAGAGAAACCTTACAAATGTGAAGAATGTGGCAAAGCCTTTCACATTCATAGACAATTAACAGGACATAAGACCATCCATACTAGAAAGAAAGGCTACAAGTGTGAAATATGTGGCAAAGCCTTTCGCTCTAAGACTGGATTTGCTGGTCATATGATCATTCATACTGGAGAGAAATGCCACAAATGTGAAGAATGTGGCAAAGCCTTTTACTCTCATTCAAAGCTTGCTCGACACATCAAGGTGCATACTGGGGAGAAACCCTACAAATGTGAAGAATGTGGTAAAGCCTTTCGCTCTCATTTTGGACTTGTTGGACATAAGAGAATCCATACTGAGGAGAAGTCATACAAATGAGAAGAATGTGACAAAGCCTTTAGCTCTCATTCAATACTTGGTTGACATATGAGCATCTATATATGTATAGAAACCTTATAGATGGGAAGGATGGTGCAAAGATTTTCATTGTTTTTCCATGTTTTCTCAACATAAGAAAAATCATATACTCTAAATTTCCTGTATCTATAAACTATAGAACATGCTGAGAAGTTTACAGATGTAAATAGTACCATTACCTTTATTTAAACCAGAGATCTTTTGACTGTACAAATGTAGAAAATGACTCAGCCATTAACCACCTAAAAGTTTGTTTGAAGTTGGATTGTGTACAGGGGAGAGAGTCTATAAATTTAAAGAATGGTAAGCAAACTTTGTTCAAAATACATGCCGTAGGAAACACTCAGATTAAAAAGTATTCAGAAGCCGGAAAAAAAAAATCATATGGGTAAAATATTAATGATATGAATGGTGTTCATATGAAGTATAAGGAAAAAGCAGATTACTGAATAAAATCATAGGGCTCCATTAAAATATATCTGTATGCATGCATGCCTGCATGTGTGTGTGTGTGTGTGTGTGTGTGTGTGTGTGTGTGTGTGTGTGTATACAGGTATACTGACATATAAAAGACTGGAAATATGGCTGTCTATACCAACAATTAGTAGTGGTCCATTCTGGACAGTGGTAGGATACAGGTCTTCCCCTCTCCTCTATCCCTGTCCAAATCTTCCTTGGAATGAAGACAACTGACTGTCTGGACACCCTACTCACGGGGCACCAGGCAGGTGTAGAAGGGGAGGTGGCGGCCTACGAAAACAGCCCGGAGAGACAGTCACACTAGACTCACAAATGCAAAAAATAATCTGCAAATCAGCACAGACCAGGCATGGTGGCTCGCACCTGTCATCCCAGCACTTTGGGAGACGGAGGCGAGAGGATTGCCTCAGCCCAGGGGGTCCAGACCAGCCTGGGCAACTTGGTGAGACCTCGCCTCTACAATAAATCAAAAAGTGAGCCAGGTGTGGTGGTGCATGCCTGTGGTTCCAGCTAGAGGGAAGCCAAAGCAGGAGGATCGTCTGAGCCCAGGAGGTCGAGGCTGTGACCATGCCACTGCACTCCAGCCTGGGAGACAGAGTATGACTCTGACCCAAAACAAACAAACAAAAAAACCCCCACAGTGCATAGCAAAAGCCCCCTTTCTGTAAAGAAAGCAAAAACCCACAGGGAGCCTCATCACCTATGTCCTCACTTCCTCCACACACGCAGAGACGTGTTCAGAAGACACACATACATCCTGCTTTAAAGCCGGGATACAAGCCCGGGCAGGGACTTCCACGTCATTGGTGTCTCACAGAGCAGCCACCAGCCTCACGGGGCTATGTAGAGTCAAGTTCACTAAAACTAAGTGAAATCCGAAATTCAGTGCCTGGTAGCACGAGCTGCATTTCAACCGCCTCACAGCCGTGTGAGGTGACTGGATTGGACGGCGCAGACGTGGCACACCTCCACGCCCTGGGAGGTTCAAGTGGGCAGACCCATCCACCAGATGCTGCACGTCTCCAGGTCGGCTGAAGAGCCAGCACTGCCCGGCGGAGGGAGGAGCTCCCTGCTCCGCTCACAGAGGGCTGGATGACCCCACAGTCCCACTCAGCTCTCAGGGGGTGGGCTCAGGCTGGACTCAGACCCCAGGGATGGTGCGACATCCCGATCTCCCCTCCACTGAGTCCCCTTGGCAAGGCCACCCAGGCCCTCCTGCCTGCGGGAGCACTGAACACTCCGAAAGCACGCTGTGCTCTCACCGCCTGACCACAGGGCACTGGGAGGGGACGCCAGGAGGGCCCATGTCCCTCTGTCCCTTCGCCGGGCCCCACGCCCTGAGGTGCATGAGCACAAGCGTCCCCACCTCTCTCCTGCCTGTCCTCGACCTCGCCCGACCCGTCCAGCGGCCCGCCCTGCTTTCCACCCGCACTCACAAGGTCCTCAGGCCGTCCAGGCCCTGGAACATGCCACTGCGGATGGAGTCCAGCTGGTTGGCTGTCAGATGCAGCTCGCTCACGGACGCCGCACCCTCGAAGGCTCCGTCTTCGATTTCTGACACCTTGTTGTTGCTCAGGTTGCTGGAGAGGCGTCGTGGGAAGGATGACGCCCGGCCCGCCCCGGGGGGCTTAGGGGTCCTCCCTTCTGGCACCCAACGCCTCATGCACGGAGCTCCACCCCTGGTGAGAGCTCCCCGACCTTGTCACCCTTCTCCCTCCCGGATGGCATCCCGGAGGCAGCTTCCAGCCCCAGGCAACTCACATTTTCTTCAGGTGGGTGAGTTTCTTAAACATCCCCGTGGCCTCCAGGATTGAAATCTCATTGTTGTTCAGTCGTCTGCAAGAGGCAATGAACGAACTTGCACCCCCATAGACAGTGGACACTTAAATATCTTCCAAACTGAGGCTATCTGGGATCCAGACGGAGGGGACCCTGGAGCGAACTGATGATCTGGCAGAGCAAATTGATGCCATCTCACGGGAAGCTGGGCCCAGCACCGGGCACGACATAAAGAGAGATGGTTTGAACATTAAAAATGCCATGAAAATCTACACACAGAAATGCCAGGTGCTGCAGGCATCTATGCCCAGACATATACATGTGCACAGATTCACATTTTTAGATTGAGAAATAAAAATAATAGTTAAAGAATTTGGGAATCTTGCCTCTCCAAAGTTTGAAGATAGAAGTATCACTGAGAAAAGCCACCCCTGGCCGGGCACGGTGGGGGCCTCACACCTGCAGCCCCAGCACTTTGGGAGGCTGAGATGGGAGGGTCGCTTGCAGCCAGGAAATTGAGACCAGCCTGGACAACATATCAAGATCCCTATCTCTATTTTTAAAATTTCTTTCTTTTTTTCTTTCTTTTTTAAAAAATGTACTGGATGTCATGGCATGTTTCTTGCTACTTGGGAGGCTGAAGTGGGAGGATCATTTGAGCCTGGGTGGTTGAGGCTGCAGTGGGCAATGATCACACCAGAGCGCTCCAGCCTGGGCAACAGAGCAAGACCCTGTCTCAATAAATAAATATATAAGTAAATGCCACCCTGGGTCCAGCTGGTGACCTGCCCTGGGTGCCAGAGATTGCTGTGACCAGAAGCAGAGGCTGGGGGGGCGGGGACTTCTCCCGGGCCTGTATCTCCAGGGGTCCCAAGCAGGGCTGGACCAGAGGATGGCCTGGAGGAGGCCCAGGAGGGCCGTGGGAGCAGGGGGTGTGTGGGGGGTGCGGGGCCTCACAGCTCGGCCGTGGACTGCGGGACTCGCTCGGGAATCTTGGTGAGCTTCAGGCTGGAGCACTCCACCACGCCGGCCTCACAGCGGCATTTGTGGGGACAGACCACGTCACTGCTGCACTCGCTGTTCAGCTGGTAATCCTCCGTGCCTGCGGGGACAGTCGGGGCTGCGGGGCTGCGGGCTCCCAGCGGCCTTGGCCAAGCCTGCCCGCCCCTCCCGCGCCTGTCCACCCTCCCCCCCAGCCCCCACTGGTGGCCTCGGCGCCCCACTCTTACCTGGAATGAAGTACTGCTCTTTGGCTGGGAGAGAAGAGAGACCCAGGAATAAGCCGGGACTGCAGGAGCAGCTCTGGCCCAGCCCCCGGCCCAGCGGAAGGCACCCCAGAAACAGGCCGGGCTCAAGGTCAGGGCCACGGAGCCCCGCCCTGCCCCCGCATGAGGACGGACTCACTACGGAGCTACAGGTTCCCTGCCAGCCAGGCCTCTCGCAGGGAGCCAAAACCATCCACCGCTCAGGGACAGTGGCGCCAGACGGGGCCTGTCCTAACTTCACAGATGGAGACAGGGCAGGATCCGGGGTCGATTCATAGCCAGATGCCCCTGGGACTGCAGTTACCAGCCATTCTGCCGACCCAAAGCTAGGAGGAGGCGTCTAGCTCACGAGGAGGGCTCCAAGTCTCCAAAGGCCCTCTTTAGAGGCTTGAGAACACAGGCATCAAGAGACCTGGCCCAGGCCGGACATGGTGGCTCAAGCCTGCAATCCCAGCACTTTGGGAGGCCGAGGCAAGAGGACTGCCTGAGCCCAGGGGTTCAAGACCTGCCTGGGCAACTTGGTGAGACCTCGTCTCTACAATATATACAAAAATTAGGACCGGGCTCGGGGGCTCAGCCTGTCATCCCAGCACTTTGGGAGACCGAGGCGAGTAGATTGCCTGGGCCTGCTGGTTTGAGACCAGCCCAGGCAACTTGGCGAGACCTGTCTACAATAAATCAAAAAAATATTAGCCAGGCATAGTGGTGCATGCCTGTAGTTCCGGCTACTTGGAAGGTTAAGGTGGAAGGATCTCCGGAACCCAGTGGATCGATGCTGGGGTGGCTGTGAGCATGCCACTGCACTCCAGTCTGGGCGACGGAGTGAGACTCCAACTCAAAAAAGAAAAGAGAACTGGCCCAGGGCCACCCGAGTCCTCCTGGGACCCTCGCCAAGGCCCCCTCTCCCTGAGGCCTCCGTCAAATAAATCCAGTGCCAGGGACCCACAACCTCCAGCCTGGGGCCAGGTGGCCAAGGACACCCCTCGGGAGCCATCCCGGAGCGTGCCTGGTCCCCGGGTACCTGAGCACCGGAACTTCTTGCTCTTGATCTGCCCGATGCGCTTGTTGGCGAGGCGCCGGGGGCTGGCGCAGCGGGCGCCGCTCGTCTCGATGGGGTTGGTGCGCAGGAAGTCCGCCAGCCACTTGAGGTTACAGTCGCAGATGAAGGGGTTCTGGGCCAGGTGCCTGTCCACAGGGGGCGGTTGGCGATCAGAGCTGGGGCTGCCCACTGCACTGACCGCGCCCGCCAGGGTCTGCTGCCTGCTGGGGAGAAGCCCAGGGCGGGGGCAACCTGGGTGCCTCCTGCAGAGAAGCCGCTATCCACAGGGGGAGGGTCCCTGCCAACCCTGCCCCACGCCCCGCCAAGCCTCGTTCCTCCCCTCTCCTCCAGCCCGCTCTCCCTTCCCCCTGTCCTGGGACACTTCACAGGCATGAGTGGTGGGAGGAGGGACCCAGAGACGGCCCGGGGGACCCCTGGCCCATCACAAGCGAGGAGGCTGCGGCCCAGAGAAGGGGACGGAACACGGGACCATCGGCGCCCAGGCCGTGGCCTCTGGCCCTCCCCAGCAGCCATGGGCCCTGGTTCACCCGCTTTCCTGCAGACTTGGGCGACAGAAAGGGGGTCAGGTGGCGAGGCTGGGCCTTCTGAGTCCCTGGTCTCACAGGGCACTTCCACCGGCCCCTGGATCATGCAGCTGCCTCTTATCGACCACTGGACAGGCCATCTCTCAGTACAAGGGCAACCCGGACAGCGTTCCTGATAGCTCCCGGCCGGGGGGTCACCCATGCCCACTTGCTTCCTGTGCAGAGTGAATGTGTGATGGCGGGGAGCCACTGGGCAACGCAAACTGGCGGTGGGTGCCCACGTGCAGGCCCTGACTGCCCAGCAGGTTCAAACCAGCTGCCTCTGCCCATGCAGCAGCAGGCCTGCCCAGCTGTGTCTGGCCACCATGGCATCGGGCGTGCCCCACTCGCGGCTGTCCACCCGAGACAGC
>NW_007032115.1:0-9930 GCF_000164805.1 Carlito syrichta | reverse complement strand
CCCGAGACAGCCGCGGAGAGGCCTCCTGCACCCGTGCTGGCTCCCAGCCTGAGGCCGACGTCCCCACAGAAGTCCTGGGAGATGCAGCAAGGGCCAGAGTGGGGACTCGACATGCCCCAGCCACACTTCCTCCGCCTTTGTGCCACCCGTCCAGGCATCTGCTGGGGCACCAGGGCTCTCCCAGCGGAAGAGGGACCGCTGTGCAGCGTTCGTGCCTGGCTCAGCCCAGGCCCTGGCTGCTGCCCTCTCGGCCGGCCCTTACCTCAGGGCTCTGCCCTCCGGCCCCTGACTGGGATGCTGGAGCTTCCCCTGGTCCATTTTTCCCTGCCACACTCCCACCCGAGTCCTGGCTCCTCTCAACTCCACCACGTGGACCAGGTCCCCTACCCCTTCCTCATCCAGCTCAACATTTATTTCTCACTGTATTTTTATTTATTTACAGTAACAGGGTCTTGCTCTGTCACCCAGGCCAGAGTGCAGTGGCATGATCATAGCTCACTGCAGCCTCTCACTCCTGGGCTCAAGTAACCTCCCATCTCAGCCTCCCGAGTAGCTGGGACTACAGGTATGTCTCACTACGCTTGGCTAATTTTTTTTTTTGGTAGCGATGGAGGATCTATGTTGCCCAGGCTGGTCTTGAACTCCTGGTCTCAAGTGATCTTCCCCTCAGCCTCCCAAAACACTGGGGTTACAGGTGTGAGCCACCACGTCCATTTAAGCCATCCTTTTAAACCGTCAATCTGCACAGAGAAGACGTGTGTACTGGCAGGCTGGGGCAGAGTTTGTAGTTCATTTAAGATGCACCAGGATTTAGGGATTGCCTAGGAAACTCACCAACTGCCCTGTCCACATCGGCCCATGTGTTAGTGCCCAGCTCTGCCTGAACTTAATTTCTCTCATCCTCACCATCTATCTGGGTAGAAAACTCTATTTCAAATCAATCCAGTTATGTTGATCAAGCATATTTGACACTGCTCAAGGGTGAGGGTAGACAACATCCTTTCAAAGAACAGGTCATTTGTGCCAAAAACAACCTAGAAAACTTGAACCACCCACAGAGGCAGGTGCCTCCTGTATAAACTTGAGTATTTTGTACAAATCAGATTGGTTTTTTTTGAGTTGGAGTCTCACTCTGTCGCCCAGACTGGAGTGCAGTGGCTGCTCCCAGCCACCGCAGCCTTAACCTGTTGGGCTCCGGCGATCCTTCTGCCTCAGTCTTCTGAGTAGCCAGAACTACAGCCACACGCTACCACGTCTGGCCCATTTTTGATTTATTGTAGAGACGAAATCTCGCCAAGTTGCCCAGGCTGGTCTCGAACCTGCAGGCTCAGGCAATCCACTCGCCTCGGCCTCCCAAAGTGCTGGGATTACAGGCTGAGCCACCAAGCCCGGCCCAAATCAGAATTTTTAACAGTTTAAAGGGCAGGGAGCTGAGAAGGGAAAACATTCAGGAGGAAGAAAAAAAAAATCTGTCTGGGGAGAGATCATCATGTTAAGGCACATTCAGAGACGCGCTGCACGCGTGGCCACGCGGCCACCTCCGTGGACATCCTGACAGTGGAAGGAGAGGAAGACATGGTTGACGTTCGGGCCCTTCCTGGAACACGCATCAGGGAGTCACAGTTTTTGACGCACACGCTCAGCATCACTAGTCATCGGGGAAATGCAAATTAAAACCACAAATAGAAACCAAAAAAGACAACATCAAGTGTCAGTGAGGACGCAGAGAAATTGGAGCCCTCATAATATGCGCTGGAGGGAATGTAAAATGGTTCATCCATTTTGGAAAACATTGGCAGTTTCTTGAAAAGTTTAACATAACTGGCCGGGCTCAGTGGCTCACGTCTATAACCCCAACGCTTTGGAAGGCCAAGGCAGGAGTGCTTGAGTCCAGGAGTTCAAGACCAGCCTGGGCCACACAGCGAGACTCTGTCTCCACAGAAACTTAAAAAGATGACCTGGGCATGGTAGCAGGCACCTGCAGCCCCAGCTACTCAGGAGGCTGAGGCAGGAGGACTGCCTGAGCCCAGGAGGTTGAGCTTGCAGTGAGCTTGACCATGCCACTGCACTACTGCCTGTGTGATAGAGTGATGCCCTCACTCAGAAAAAGAAAAGTTTCGCATCAATTTACCATGTGACCCCAAAATTCCAAAAGAAATGAAAATGTTTGCCTGCACAAAGATTTGTAAACAAATAGTCACAGCAGAAATAGTCACAACCGCCCCAAAGTAGAAACCCTCCAAATGTCCATCAACCAGAATGGATAAACCAAATGCGGTCTGTTTATGCAAGGGAAAAGTGTTTGGCAAAAACAAAAAGAACGAAGTTACTGATACATGCAAGAGTTTGGATAAGGCTCAAAAACACTATGCTGGCCAAGCACGGTGGCTCATGCTTGCAATCCTAGCACTTTGGGAGCCCAAAGTGGAAGAATGGCTTGAGGCCAGGATTTTGAGGCCAGACTGGGCAACATAGCAAGACCTCACGTCTACAAAAAAAAGAAAACAATAAAAAACATAGCCAGACATGGTGGCACAGGTTTGCAATCTAAGCTACTTGGGAGGCTGAGGCAGAAGAATCGCCTGAGCCCAGGAGGTCGAGGCTGCGGTGAGCCATGATGGTGCCACTGTACTCCAGCCTGGGCGACAGAGTAAGACCCCAACTCAAGGGAAAAAAACAAACACCACCATGCTAAGTGAAAGCAATCATAAAAGATGATGTACCGTATGATTCAATTTTTATGAAATGTCCAGAGAAGGCAGTCTACAGTGGCAGAAATCAGATTAGCGGTTGCCAGCAGCTGAGGCTGGAAATGGGGCTTGATTGCAAATGGTCTCAAGGGATTGGGGGCGGGCGACGCAAATGTTCTAAAACCAAATTGTGGTGATAGTTGAACTACTCTGTACATTGACTAAAAGTCATTCGATTGTACACTTAGAATGGGTGAACTTTATGGTATGTAAGTTTCGCCTCAATAAAGCTGTGCTTTTTTTAAAAAACTCAAATCGCCTGGGGCAAGTAAACCTGCAGCAAAGTCAATTCTGTGGCACAGAGCACTCGGCCACCAGTCTCAGAGCTATGGGCAAGTCAAGAGAGAGTTGGTGAATTTAAATCTGCTCGGGTTTGACAAAACAAGACTCGGTCAAGGCATTTCACCACCGGAGGTTGCAGTAAGAATATCTGACTGTGCCTCGGATTTGCATTTCTTTCATTCTTGCTCCAAACTGCACTTCAGCTGTCAGTATCTCATAGGTGTTCATGCAAGTTCAGTTTTGCTTTGCAGCCTTAAATCACGAGCTCTGTCCTTTCAGAAGAAGTACAACTGAGGGGGCAGCTAAGTTCTCGGTGATGGTGACGAGATGTCTGAGATCACACCCCTGCTCCACTACGTGTTCTGAGACTTTGGGTGAGTAAAGTAGCCTGCCTCTGTCTCAGCTTCCTTATTAAAATCAGGGATGATAGGACCTACCTACAGGGTCACAGCGTCCTTGAAAATATGGAGTAAGAGAACTCACGCAAAAAACGGTGGCTCACATGCGTCTCTCCAACCCCCTCTCCCACCGAGGCTGTCTTGTGTGGGGGTCCCAGCCACTCATCTCCTTAGCAGGTTTCTCTCAGACATCCTGTCAGCTGCTTAAAATTACCCCAACTTGCCAACGTTGGGTCTCTGAGTTCACACACACACACACACACACACACACACACACACACACACACGTCAAGTTTCCCCCGGGGGCCATCAGCCTCTCCCTGACTGTAAGTAAATGACTTGGCAGGAGCTGGGCTGCAGGTGGCTTTCCTGAGTTTGTCTCTGGGCTGACACTGCTGTTGGCTGTGGGGTCCCCAGGGGGCAGGAGCTGCACCTCTGACCCCACCCGTCTTGATCCTATCCCAGCACCTCGTGCAGATGTCACCTCATGGAGAGCAATGCCCGGTGTGACACGATCATATTGCGAATCCATGCCCATGAAGTGCCCGCCCCGGGACCCACAGGCCAGCACAGCCGGGCAACTGTGGCCTCAGAACTACAGGCGTGGACCGGAGACCCCCGAGGTACCCAGGCTTAGCCACACAGCAGACGAGAAGCGTCCTAGGCAGAAGCATTCCCATTAGAGGGCAGGGTCGCTTTTTCAAAGCACAAACACACAGCACTTTCCAATGAAGAGGGAAGGTTGGAATTCAAAATGTCGGGATCCCTCGTGCATCACTGGGTCGGGGCCTGTGACCCACGGCTGCTTTCTCCCCAAGAGGGAGGCGAGCGGAGGTACCAAGCCTCCTGAGGGAAGGCTGGACGGGGTGGCTCACGCCTGTAATCCCAGGAATTAGGAGGCAGAGGTGGGCAGACTGTCTGAGACCAGGAGTTTAAGACCAGCCTGGGCAACATCGCCAGACTTTGTCTCTACAGAAAAAAATCCAAAAGTTAGCTGGGCGTGGTGGCATGCACCTGTAGTCCCAGCTCCTTGGGAGGCTGAGGCGGAAGGCTCGCCTGAGCCCCAGGAGGTCAAGACGGTGGTGAGCTGTGATTGTTGTGATCATGTCACTGCACTCCAGCCTGGGCGACAGAGTAAGACCCAACTCAAAAACAACAACAACAACAAACAAAACAAAACACAAACACACTGCAAGGAGGAAGGGAGCTGGAGAGGACCCGTGAGGGACACGACAACCCACCTCGGTCCCCATATGGCATAGGCCTCAGGTAAATCCTCAAACTGCCAGGATCGTATAGCACGCATGAGACACTTGGAAATTTGAACACCGTTTAGATATTCGATGACATTAAGAAATTCGTTGTTTATTTTTCAGATACAATAATGGTGCTGTTGTGATTTTAAAGACTGTCTTTAGAGAGGTATGAAATTTGTACAGACGACTTATGATGACATCTGGGGTGTGAGTAGCATGGAAGAGGGGGCGTTGATGACATGAGTCCGGACAGGAGTTAAAGTTGGGCGGTGATATTTGGGGATTCACTGCACCACTTTAAAAAAAATTTATGATTTTTTTTGAGTTGGGGTCTCACTCTGTCACCCAGGCTGGAGTGCAGTGGCACAATCAGCAATCACGGCCACCACAGCCTTGACCTGCTGGGCTCAGGCGATCCTTCCGCCGCTGCCTTCCAAGTAGCTGGAACCACAGGCATGTGCCACCATGCCCAGCTAGTTTTTTATTTATTGTAGAGATGAGGTCTCACCAAGTTGCCCAGGCTCTTCTCGAACCCAGGGACTCAGGCAATCCTCTCGCTTCCGCCTCCCGAAATGCTGGGATTACAGGCATGAGCCACTGGGCCCGGCTCACTGCACCACTTTTAATAGGCTTGTACTTTCCCACCACAAATTGCCAGATTCGTTGCTGTCTAACTTTCAACTGATACTCATCATTGTTATGACTGTATTTCACGATGCATGATTACTTTCTGTGCAATCAATAAAGAACAAAATGCTGCCAGTGAAAGGCTGTACCCCTGATCGAAACATGCACCCCAATCTCAGAGCTGCTAACGTAGAAACGTGCCTTCGAATCAGTGGCTATGTTGTACTATTACTGCCATTATTGTTGTTGTTGTTAACTGCAGCCAGCGTTTATCAAGCATTTACGATGAGCTAAACTTCCTCCAGACATCCCTTTTAGTCACGAACAGCTCTATGAAGAAGGCGCTGCCATTTTATGGATAAAAATGAGGCCCCGAGAAGTGGCCCAGGCCACACAGCTAGTAAGAGACATAGCTGGGACTTGAACTCAGTGTTGTCCAACCCAGGTCTGTGTTCTGCGCCTGTAAGGGGCCACCACAGCCGCCCGGAGTCCAGCCCACACCAGAGGTTGTAACCTCCCGCCCACCCACTGGAGCCTCCCTACCTCGGCAGGCGAGAGGGGAGGGGGCGGAGGTGGCACTCACAGCGTCTGGATGGCCCGCAGGGAGGTGAAGGTGCCCTTGGCGAGGCTCTGGATCTTGTTGTCGTACAGGGAGAGCAGCGACAGATTCTGCAGGTCCTGGAAGGCGTCAGGCCGGATGCAGTTGATCTTATTGGCATTCAGGAGCCTGGGGCAGAGCCGGGAGGGCAGGGGGAGGCGCCAGGTTAGGCTTATTCCGTGTCCTGGGTGCCCTCCTCGGCCCAGGCATGCGTGGTGCCAGGGAGGAACCCACCCAAGCTGGGAGAGCTGCCCTCTCGTGTCCACTCTATGCAGAGGGTAGCACTCCGACCACCTTCCCTGCACTCAGGGATGCCTCATCCCCCCTCAGTCCACTCTTCTCTCTCCCAAAGAACTGCTAAGAGATGCCCCTAGGGTTCTTTTTTTTGTTTGTTTTGAGTCAGAGTCTCACTCTGTTGCCCAGGCTGGAGTGCAGGGGCACGCTCACAGCCAACGCAGCCTCGACCTGCTGGGCTCAGGCAATCCTTCTGCCTCAGCCTTCCAAGGAGCTAGAACTACAGGTGTGTGCCACCACGCCTGGCTAACTTTTTGATTTATTGTAGAGACGAGGTCTCGCCAAGTTGCCCAGGCGGGTCTTGAACCCCTGGGCTTACGTGATCCTCCCGCCTCAGTCCCCCAAAGTGCTGGGTTTATAGGCGTGAGCCACCACGCCCAGCCTTGCCCCACAGGATTCTGGGAAAGCAGAGAGCCACCTGGCAAAGGCATTTTAGGGACTCTTCCTCCCACCCAGAGTTCTGCAGGGTTCCCCGGGCAGCTGAGATGGAGCATCTGTGTTCACTGCCTCAGGGGTCCTGGGGGAAAGTCCTTGCCTGAGAGCGCATGTTTCAGGAGGCAGAGCTGCCCTGGGTGCCCCTACCGTGGGAGACTGTACCCAGTCACACCAAGCTCTCAGGAGCCTCTCTGCTCTGGCATCCTGGGAGCAGCTCTACCTCTCTGGCCTCTGCAGAGCCCAGAGTCCCCCAGACCTACTGGGTCGGCCCGCCTTCCATGGGCCCTGTCTCAAGTGAGTCCCAAACCCAAAGAGGCCAAAGGCAGGGACAGACGGGCTAGCAGGCCAGGGGAATGCTGGCCCTCCCTGGTCCCACCCCAGACGGCCCAGGACGGGTCCTTACAGGAGCTGCAGGGTGTACAGGCCTCCAAACACACCACGGGGGAGGTCTGTGATCTTGTTCCCATAGAGGACCCTGGAGAAGAGGCAGCAGAAAGGCAGGGTTAGAGGGCAGCGCCCCAGGGCCCTGGCACCACCTCGAAGCCATTCAGAGGGAGCCCGTCCAAACGGTGCCTGTCTGTTACAGCAACTCGCCTGCGGGTGGCAGTAAAGTGTCTCAGGACAGCATCGCTGGTGTCTAGTTTGCACAAAGGTGCCCGGGGGCTGGAGGCGACCCAGGTCCCCATCACTGAGGAAGCAGCCCCCGACCCGGCTTCCTAGCCCTCACATACGGACCCCACATAAGCCTGCCAAAGGGCCCTTCCAGGGAACCTCATGGGAAACTCATCTGCCCCAGAATCCAGAAGGAGGTTTTTCAGAGAAAGCCCCACGGGCAGGAATAACTCACATATTTTCAGAGTTACAGGGAAAAAAATAGAACACCAGACGGCACGTGCAGGATGAGATCTGGGTGGCGTGATTTCAAGTGGGTTTTTTTAATGCTTGGATATTTTCAAAGTTTTCCGCGTTGAGCATGAATTCCATATATAATGGGGGGGGGAAGCAAAAGTTTAAACACCACCTGCAGGCAGAAAAGGGTTCGGGGACTGCACGCAGCCCAAGCTTTGGGGCGAGGCTAGATTCCACTCTCAATGTCATCTGCAGACCCTACGGGCGACCCTTGTCAAGTTCAAGCTGAGTGAACAACCCTGCGTGCCGACTCTTCAAACACGACTTCCGGGTCATTTCCCAGGATGGCACCGAGGACCAAAGGGCCTGCTGCGGGGTCTGGGCTGGCCCGTGTAGAGAATGATGAGGCCAGTGTGGCTCGAGTGAGAGCCAGAGAGGATGTGGCTGGGATTTTACCAGCCAGCAGCAGGAAGCCACTGAGATGTGGTCAATTTCTCATCTCAGAAACACTCTGAAGAATGGAGCAACGCGGAGAATGGAGCAGAGACAGGAATTCGAACAGCACACAAGGTCAGGGTGGGCCACGGCGGGCACCTGGACGGGGCCATTGGCACGATCTCGGCGTGCACCTTCCTATAGGGCAGGGAGCTGGCTGTGAGCAGGCACTCGTGAGAAACCCACTTAGTTGGGTTCTTTCACCCTTCACCCCTTTAGACTGGCATGCTCTAACTTATTTGCTTCTCATGGGAAGGTCCCTCATGGTGGCAGGCCACCTCCAGGATCTGATCTCCTCGGGCTGTCGTGGGCAGCTGTGTTGGCAGCAAGCTGCAAACTTCAGAGGCGCCACTCACAAACGGCTCCACCCACTCCCTGGGCCCCTAATCCAAGGAAAGCGGGCAGGCACAGAAGGAACTAAGCCAGCAGCCACCCGCACTCCCCAGGGGGAACTTCCATTCTGCTCCAAGTGCCAGGCCTCTTCTCCGTGCCCAGCACGTGTCCCGCGCTGTCGAGGAGCAGGTGAAAGCACTCATTCCTAAGAGTAACCAATGCCCCCGCTACAGGGCGTTCACCCGACTGCAGGGCACCGAGTGTGCTCTCTGTGTAAAGGTGTTGTGGGTGCTCAGAGAGTGAGGGTTCAATACACCAGGGGTGCAAGAAGCATTGGGGGGGGGAGTTGATGCTGTACTGCCTTTCGTCTGTTCTGCAGGGAGACACTCAGGAGGCCCCAAGAAAAGGAAATACCGGAAGGAGGCCAAGGAAAACACTGTCCTCACATCACCCATCGCATCTTGGGATCAATCACATTTGGGAATACAAGACAGCGAGGTGTGTCATGGGTCACAGCTGCTCACCGCCCCCATGGGCGACTTGGGCAGGGCTCAGGAGCTTCTGTGGGGAGGCGGGGCTGAGGTGGCTGCCGCAAAGCACGCTGGGAAAATCCTCACCTAGGAGTGCATCCCAGTTGCCAGGGGCAACGGCTCTGCCCTGCTTCTCCAGGCACTCAGCCCTTGGTTCCCTCCTCCTCTCCCAGCGGACCAGGGTCCATCCGTGAGAAAGAGGGGGCCGGGCACAGCAACCCCTTGACAGCCATGGGGAGACCAAGAAGGAGAGGGAGAGGCAGTCCCCTCTCCTCCCGTACCCACCAGAGGAGCCCTGGCCCCCTGCAGCCACCTGGGGGACACCCTGGAGCCCCGAAGGAGCCTGGGCACCGCTACTCACAGCGAGTTGAGGGCTCGGAGGCCCTGGAAGGCGTCGGGCGCGATCTCCCCTATCTGGTTGTTGCTCAAGTCTCTGCAGGAGGGTGGGAGGGAAGGCATGCATCTGAGTCCCTCCCGCAGCCACCGAGCCCTGCCGGGTCCCCTCCACCTCTTAGTGCCACGGGGGGCAGGGAGCTCTTGGAAATTAGAAAAGGGAGGGGCCGGCTCTCCCACCCATTTGACAAACCTGGGGACCACTGTCCCCCATGCAGTCTGCAGGTTGCATGGTGGGAGCCCCAGCTCGGGAAGCTGTGGACACAGCTTTCCCACATCTTGGCTGTCTCCCACAATCCTCCCCGTCCCCGGTCCCTCCTACTGGTGCCCAAGCTGAAATGGGGAGTGTCAAGCAGCTCTGGTCACAGGCCACACTCAGGCTCAGCGCCCCATTCGGGCCTCACAATGGCCCGGCGAGTTGGTCACGCCACTGCCATCCCCGCATCACAGGCAAGCGGCCCTGGGGGTGGGAAGGCGGGTGGCCGGCCTAGGCGCTTCTCCTCCCTGCGCCGACCCCCTAGGAAGCAGCGGGGTGTGGGTGGGGGGCTCACATTCTGCGCAGCTTCCGGTAGGGTGAGAAGGCTCCTGGGGGGATGGACTTGATTCCATTGAGCTCCAGGCGGCTGCGGAGAGAACGTGGGAGGAGAAGAGGCCCAGGTCACCCGGCCCTGCATGGTGCCTGTGGGGCCC
>NW_007032114.1:0-1723 GCF_000164805.1 Carlito syrichta | reverse complement strand
TTATGAGTCTTGCCCACTGCCTGGTGAGGGAGTTGTACTAGATGCTCTGTTCATCTTAGTACCAGCCTGCAGAGTCAGCAGTGAAGGAGAAATGAGTAAGGACTCTTTCTGATGAGTTGCCTTTAAACCTCTTTTAAAATATGTTTATGGGGGAGGGGGGGAAGCTAAATATTTTCAAAGCTATAAACTGTAGCTAAAGAAAGGCCCTGTAAGCTTTGAGGCAAACCAGTTTTAAAATGTTTCATCTTTGTTTTAGAGGAACATAATATCCACCCACAGGTTTGCTACAAGTAAAGCCTCAAGAAGAATCACTAAATAACAACAAAAACAGATGATAATAGGTAAAGAGTTTATCTTCTGTCCAAATTGTTTAGGAAGTTTCTTAAACATTTGCAGCCCAGGAAGCAATGGATGTGGGCTGATGCTAGAGCATTTGTAACAGCCCTATATTTACCTTCTTCTACTTAAATACAAACAGTTTAATTCTACTAAGACTTAAATACTTTCTCTCAGTGGAGCCCATGTTATGTCAATTACTGGGCGTGGTTGCAGGTACCTGTAGTCCCAGCTGCTTGGAAGGCTGAGGATCACCTGAGCCCAGGAGGTCAAAGTGATGGTGAGCCTTGATTGTGCCACTGCACTCCAGCCTGGATAACAGAGTAAGACCTATCCCCCAAAAGAACCTTTCAGTTTAATGGTACATACCACTCAGCAACCCAACACAAACAGACGGCTTTCTGAATAGTACTGGCTGGTTTAAGCCTTTCAGAAACTGCTTTCAAAAAAGTTAAAGAATCTGTTTAGACATAGATAGTCAATTATGAATAATTATCATGGGTCTTTGAATAATTCATTTTAAGAAAGTTAATTGAACTCTAGATATGAGTCAATGAAAAGAAGTCAGTATGATTTGCTGGGTGTTACTGGTGACATTAATATATACTTAAGGGTAGTTAAAGGAAACCCACCTAGTCCCTAGTCCCAAATGTTACTAGTTGACCATGTCATTAGGCAAGCCCCTTAAACACTGAGCTGCCTTTCTTATTGGGATAAGGATATCTGTACATAATGGATTGCTGTAGAGACCAAATGGGGTAAAATATGTGAAAATCCTTTCTTTGAAAACTATCAAAACACAAAATTTGTAATTTCTGCACTTAATATAACAGGTTCCTTATCAGGAACCTGTAATCCCGTGCCTTTGGGAGGCTGAGGTGAGTGGATTGCCTGAGCCCGCGGGTTCGAGAGACCCACCTGGGCAGTGAGACCTCATCTCTACAAAAATAAAAAAATCAGCTGGGCGTGGTAGCGCGCGCCTGTAATTCCGGCTACTCGGAAGGCTGAGGTGGAAGGATTGCTGGAGCCCAGCAGGTTGAGGCTGCGGTGGCTGGGAGCGGCTACTGCACTCCAGTCTGGGCGACAGAGTGAGACTCCAACTCAAAAAAAAAAAGCAACAACAACAAAAAAACAAGGCAGAGAGCAGCAAGCTTGTTTTGTAATTTTAGTGTTTGTCCTAGGGTTTATAATATCAATGTATATATATTTTAAATGAGTCAATGTCTACCTTGAAATCATATTATACTGCTTCACATGCCATTGAGGACCTTACAAGAGTATATTCTCAATTTCTTCTTCCCATCTTCTGCTACTGCTGTCATTGATTACTATGAACAATACACAGCAACTGTTTTTTTTCTTTAGATAGCCAGTGATATTAAAAAGC
>NW_007032113.1:0-1267 GCF_000164805.1 Carlito syrichta | reverse complement strand
CCTGCCTCTCCTGTTTCAGGCCCCTGGTCTGAAACTGTTAGTCCCAATGGCTGCCACTGCTCTGTCAGAATCTGTTACCTGCTGACCATTAGCTCTGTTTGATTACAGCATGAGAACTGCTGGGGGGCTGAGAGGTACATGACGCCATCTCCTTGCAGGGAGAGATATGGCATATCACTCTAATGCAAGGAAGAACTTCATGAGTGGCACCATAAAATGAGCAGCGAATACATTCAAGAGAAAGGCAAGAGTTTACCAACTGGTGTTTATAGAGGCTTTCTCTACTTATCCATGCATGCACCCATCCTAAATAAGGCACCTCTCCAACTGCTTTCCTCCTCCCTTCTACCATCTATTCACCCATCCAATAATTTACTGAGCACTTAATATATGCCAGGAATGTAAGTTTCCTTGAAGGATGGGTAGAAGCTTAGTGGTAAGTGCTCAAGGTCACAAAGCTAGGAAGACACTGGATGGGGACTCAAACTCAAGTTGGTCTTACCCCAAAGCCTCTGTTCATGCCACTGTCCCTGATGGTTCTGAAGATGCTTGGGAAGATGAACTGATTTTAAACTGATATTACTTTTGAGTCTATACTACTGAACTAGTTCTGGGACAGGCCAGGATGGCCCATGGGGTCCTGCCTGGCTTCTTCAGATGAGGAATGGAGCTAATGGAGCCCATGGAGCTCATGGAGCTCACTGGATAGACAAGGGCATCTCAGGTGAAGGCAAAGGAATGAGGCAATGGTTAAGCAGGTTTTATGCACTCTCTTGACATTACAGGGCTCTTTACCTTGCCTCTCTGGGAGCTGCCCTTTAGGGCACTAAATTGAGAAATACCTATGACTTCTGTCCAATGTACAAGCATTTACTACTGACTGCCCCTTTTTGCCAGTGGATGCGCTTTGTGCAAAAGGAAGAGAGATCTGGAATCCAGGAGAGGCAGTCAGATAACCTTTATTACCATGCATTTACCTCATGGTAGATCAGATGTGGCACTAGGGATTTTTCTCTTCGTAATGTGTAGTTTTTCATCAACATCTTCCTTATTTTAATTGGATCATTCTAGAGAAATCGAGGGCTCACCATGCCCGAAAATTCCTCGATTTGAATGAGCCTGAGGGTACACCCACGATACTTTCTGGAGACATGTTCTTACCCTTGGGCCAAGGTCTGAACTGCTGCCCAGATGCCACTGTGTTGAACGGTGAAAATGCAGAAACTGCCAATTTAAACTAGAAGTATTTTTTATTCTCTCCACAAAT
>NW_007032112.1:0-1864 GCF_000164805.1 Carlito syrichta | reverse complement strand
ATCCTGGGATGTTTGTGTTTCCATATGAATTCCTGTGTTGTTTTTTCTAGGTCTGAAAAGAATGTTGTTGGTAATTTAATGGGTATTGCATTGAATTTGTAGATTGCCTTAGGTAAGATGGACATCTTCACAATGTTGATTCTTCCAATCCATGAGCATGGGATATTTTTCCACTTGTTCATGTCGGCTTTGATTTCTTTGAGCAGTGTTTTGTAATTTTCATTGTAAAGGTCTTTCACGTCTCTGGTCAGGAAGATGCCAAGGTATTTCATTTTTTTTGTGACTATTGTGAATGGAACTGTGTTTTTTATTTGGGTTTCTGTTTGTTTATTATTGGTGTAGAGAAATGCGATTGTCTTTTGTACATTTATTTTGTATCCTGAGACTTTGCCAAAGGCTTTTATCAATGTAAGGAGACCTTTGACAGATTCTCTTGGGTTTTCAAGGTACACCATCATGTCATCTGCATAGAGAGATAACTTGACTTCCTCTTTTCCTATTTGAATACCTCTGATTGCCTCCTCTTCTCTGATTGCTTTAGCCAGGACTTCCAATACTATGTTGAACAGGAGGGGAGAGAGTGGGCATCCTTGTCTAGTTCCAGTTTTCAGGGGAATTGGTTCCAATTTTTGTCCATTTAGGCCAATTTCTTCTTTTCAGCCTGCCAAGACATCCGTGTTATTCCTGTGTCCATTCCTTTCCTTGTGACTCAGAGGTCCTGGCTAATACAACTCAGTGTTTCCTAGCCAGTGTGCCTTGAGTGGGTCATAGATGCGCTGAGATTCTAATGTCATCTGTTTCTCCACCCAGCCACATATCAGTCCTGGGAACCCGTTCCTGGGAAGGTTTTCTTAGATCATAGACCCACAGGAAGAGAGTCTCTTTTTTTCCCCTCCAACTTACGGACTCCCAACCTACAAACAAGGAGCCTGAGAGAAGGTAGCAAACATGGTGAGGATGCTGAGCCAGAGGTGGGAAATATCTTGAACTTTGATGATGTTGGACTGCTGAATAAATTAACTCTTGGAGCTGTGCTAACCCTGGTCTTCTGGTTATGGGAGAGAATAAACCCCTACTTTAGGTTATGCATTAGATCTTTCGAAACGAAAACAGAAGTGTGCTAACCTGACTGCCTCTGAAAACTAATTTCCACACCATCCAACATAGCGGGTCAACTAAGCATTTCCACTTTCTCCTGGAGATGCCCCTCCTGGCCTCCCAGATGCCCTGATAACCTGCTGCATATCTACCATCGTCATCTTGGCCTTCATTTCTCTCCTATGGAAAGTCCATTTCTCTGATCCCCTGCATTTCTCTTAACACCCCATTTCTCAGTGGAGTCCAACCTCTAGTAGCTTCCTGAGAAAGAACGCACATGAGGTAAAACTATAAAGACCTTGCAGGTCTGAGTCTCTTTATATCTACTCTTTCACACCCATATACCTAGTCTAGCTGGTTATGAAATTCTAGTTTAACAACTTGCCTCAGAATTTGAAGGCATTGGTCAATATTGTCTTTGGCTTGCAAAGTTGGCAGTGGAAGTCCTTTGCCATCCTTATTCTCAATCTTTGTATTTGGCCATCTTTGACAGAGGAGGGGATTTCTCTACAAGTTGACATTTTTTCTTTAATCTCTAGCCGCCTTATATTTCAGGATCATGTGCACTGGTACGCGGCGTGTGTATCTGCTTTCATTCTATATGCTGGATACTTGGTGAACATTTTCATTCTTGATGTTTCTGCATTTTTTCTCTGATTTTTTTAATACTACCTCCCCACTTCCTGCTTATTGTTTCTCTTTGAACTCCTGTGACTCATTTTTTCACCTTTTGTTAATGGTTTGCTCCTCTAATCTTTTTTTTTTT
>NW_007032111.1:0-1281 GCF_000164805.1 Carlito syrichta | reverse complement strand
GGCTCCATATCTTCCATGTCTTCAAACTGCTTTCTAGGACCAGGAACAGGATCAAAGTCAGGGTTTGGAGAAGGTTGTACTAGATTGCCTCATTGGTCTCCAATTCTTCACACACCCCTATGTTAGAATTATAATTCCAAGCCCTTAGCTGTGTGACTTTCCTTTCTCCCTCTAGAGGAGTATGTTTCCCCACCACTTGACTTTGGGTTTGGCCATGTAACTTGCTGCGGCCAACGGGATGTTAGAGGAAGTGATGTAAACAGAGACTTGAAATGTGTGGTTGGTTTTTCCCTCTTGAGCTTCTTTCCTTTGTCATGAGAACAGGCCCCAGGAATGACATATGGAGCATACCTGAACCCAGACCAAAGCCTGTAGCCAACTCAACAAACCCACACCCTAAAGTGTAGTCATTCAGCTGAGCCCAGATTAAATTAGCCAAACCTGAACTGACCTACAACCCATGATGCCCTGAGATTTTTAAGCTTGTTTGTGATGCAGCATAAACTGACTATGGCTGAGGAAACAGGTGCAAACAAGTTCTGCAAATGCATGGAAAAAGAAGAATCCTAGATCCCGTGACTGTTCAGGGTAACCAAATTTTACCACCCAAAATCTTTGACCACATGATTAGCAGAGGCTTTATGAGGAATCAAAAGTCGGATAGAAGTGCCAAGGAACCGGCAATCTGGGTAGAGGTGGGCCAGAAATGTGAAAGAAAGGCAATGGAGCTTTGCAACACTTAAGGCAATCAAAATAAACAGTTGTGAAACCAGGAAAAGGCAATCCTCAGCACAGGGGTCTGCTGCAGGCCTGCTGCAGCTTTGGTACATTTAATCTAGCGCATTAACACAGCTTTTAGAGTAACAGTTCCTCCAAAGGATTTGGACTCCACTTCATTTGCAGTTGCCAGGGCCTAAAACTGTCAATTAGAAAACCATTTACCCAAGTAAACCCCTCCACTGGCTGTCAGGTGAAAGCTATTACTCCAACCTTCATTTTGGCCCTTTCTGTACATGCATATCCAAACTCTTCAAAACTGCTTTCCTGTCCAAATCGCATTCCCAGAGTGTGTTACAGAAAGGAATTCACTTTGAAACAGTTTGCAACTATGCAAAAGCTAGTCCTCACGGCTTTGTCTCTGGGTAGGTGTGACTCAGTGGTTCAATTTGGCACGCAATTGGACACATCTTTTCCACGACTGCTTTTCTCGACTGTTTTGTTTTTTGGTTATTCTCAGTTCTGGTTTCTTGCTGATTGAATGAAGTAGATTGAAATGACTGT
>NW_007032110.1:0-1328 GCF_000164805.1 Carlito syrichta | reverse complement strand
GAGGGGGTGATTAGTTTAGGGGTTGTGACTACAGTCAGACCTTCTGGATGTTTCCAGAGGGAGAGGGAGGGGCATGTCTTCTACAAGAGCAAGGTCCAGAGGGATTGGTGGGTTTAATTTCTACCTCCTAATGAGCTGACAAATACAGGCTCCCATAGGCTAGGCACTGAGGGTGGCATCTTATCTGCGCTAGGATTCTCTGACGGAGACCCAACGAGAGAAGATGTAGTCATGGTGAGCAGAGACACCCTTTGTCTTGGTGGCACAGTGAAAAGGTCCTTTGTTCTTCTCACAGCCAGGAACAAAGACTCATAGTGAGACCTGAGGGAGACACTATGCCTGAGAGTGTGATGAAATAAGAGGTTAAATAGTTTCTGTTGCTGGATCATGAAGAATGATGGAGAGAGTGTTTTAATTAATTAATTTATTTGTGTGTTTTAGAGACGAGGTCTTGCTCTGTTGCCCAGGCTGGAGTGCAGTGATGGAATCATAGCTCAATGAGGCCTCGAATCTCTGGGCTCCAGTGATTCTCCTGCCTCAGCCTCCCAAGTAGCTAGGACTACACATGGGTGCTATACAAATCCGCTAATTTTTAAACATTTTTTTAAAATAGAGATGGAGGTTTTGCTATGTTGCCCAGACTGGTCTCGAACTCCTGGTTTCAAGCAATCCTCCCACCTTGACCTTTCAAGTTGCTAGAATTACAGGCTTGAGCCACTGCACTCAGCCTACGACTAGTGTTTTCAAATGTCTCATAACGATGAAACCTCTCTTAGTCACCTGGATTTCTCAGTTGGCACTCACTCTTCTATGGAAGGCCATTATCACAGCGGATTCCTCTCCCCACTGCCACCTCCATCCCCCAACCTGGCACGATGCATGACTCAGCCAAGACAAGGGATTGAATGGTGGATACTAACATGGGTTTCAAAGAATTGCAAGACTTGGATAAGAACAAAACACACTTCTGTGCCTTCTGAAGGGCGGTCGAACCTCTGGTCTTCCCAACACAGATATTGACAGAGTTGAGTGACAAAGCTGACTTCACTGGCCTGTCTCAAAGCCTTGGGGAGTGTTAAATTTTCCATTCTCAAAGAGATGATCTGTGCTTCGTGAATTTTCAAAACAAAAGTCCATGGAGTGGAGTTTCTAGATGGGACAAGGCCTCTACTTTTCTGGGAATAGCATGATAGTAAGCCATGCTGCTGTCAGGTGCTTCCTGGCATGTGTGTAACTCTTTTTTTTTTTCCTCTCCTTAAAGAACTGAATTATTTATTTATTTATTTATTTATTATAAAGATGTGGGATACAATTCAGGGTTAGGTATT
>NW_007032109.1:60312-82733 GCF_000164805.1 Carlito syrichta | reverse complement strand
CGAGACCTTTGACAGATTCTCTTGGGTTTTCAAGGTACACCATCATATCATCTGCATAGAGAGATAACTTGACTTCCTCTTTTCCTATTTGAATACCTCTGATTGCCTCCTCTTCTCTGATTGCTTTAGCCAGGACTTCCAATACTATGTTGAACAGGAGGGGAGAGAGTGGGCATCCTTGTCTAGTTCCAGTTTTCAGGGGAATTGGTTCCAATTTTTGTCCATTTAGGAGTATGCTGGCTGTGGGTTTCTCGTAGATGGCTTTTACTATTTTGAGGTATGTTCCCCGTATGCCTAGATGTTCAAGGGTTTTTATCAAGAAGGGGTGCTGGATTTTATCAAAAGCTTTTTCTGCATCTAGTGATATGATCATGTGGTTTTTGTTTTGACATCTGTTGATGTATTTAATTACATTTATGGTTTTACGAATATTGAACCAGCCTTGCATGCCAGGAATGAAGCCTACTTGGTCATGATGGATGATTTTTGAGATGTATTGCTGAATCCGGTTTGCTAGGATCTTGTTGAGAATTTTAGCATCTATGTTCATCAAAGATATTGGCCTGTAGTTCTCTTTCTTTGTTGGATCTTTACCTGGCTTGGGTATCAATGTGATGTTGGCTTCGTAAATGATTTGGGGAGAGTTCCATCTTTTTCAATCGCCTGGAATACCTTCAGTAGGATTGGTATCAGCTCCTCTTTAAATGTCTTGTAGAAATTCTGCTGGAAAGCCATCTGGACCAGGGCTTTTTTTTGTAGGAAGTTTTCTTATTACGTGGTCGATTTCCTTGATTGTTATTGGTTTATTTAGGGTCTCAATTTCTTCTTGTTCCAACCTAGGTAGGTTGTGTGATGTCAGAAAGTCTTCCATTTCCTTCTGGTTTTCAAGTTTGTTTCCATACAAGTGTACGTAGTAGTCTCTAATGATCTTTTGTATTTCTTCAGGGTCAGATGTGACTTCATCTTTTGTGTTTCCTGATTATGCTTATTTGGTTTTTTTTCTCGTTTTTTCTTGGTCAGTCTAGCTAGGGGACCATCAATCTTGTTTACCCTTTCGAAGAACCAGCTTTTTGTTTCATTGATTTTTTGTATTATCTTTTTGTCTTCTATGTCCTGGATTTGGGCTTTTATTTTGGTGATCTGGATTCTTCTGCTGAAATTAGGGTTTTTGTGGTCTTGCTTTTCCAGCTTCTTTAGGTGGCTTGTTAGGTTGTCAATTTCTGTTCCTTCCATTTTCCTCATGTGTGTTTGTAGGGATATAAATTCCCCTCTTATTACAGCTTCTAAGGCATCCCAGAGATTTTGGTAAGATGTTTCTTTATTTTCATTTGTTTCCAGGTATCTTTTGATCTCTATTTTGATGTCATCATTGACCCAGGAGTTATTTAGCATCATGCTGTTTAGTGTCCATGTCTTTGTGGGTTTTGGGGGGACTTTGTTGGTGTCAATGTTTATTTTTACTCCACTGTGGTCCGAAAAGGTGCATGGCAGAATTTCAGTCCTTTTAAATTTGCTTATACTTGATTTGTGTCCAATTATGTGGTCGATCTTAGAATATGTTCCATGTGGTGATGAGTAGAATGTGTATTCTGTGGTCTTTGGATGGAGTGTCTATAGGTATCAATTAAGTCCATTTGGTCCAGAGTCTCATTGAGGTTCCGGATCTCCTTGCTGATTTTTGTCCTGATGATCTGTCTAAGGTTGTGAGTGGTGTATTAAAGTCCCCAGTTATTATGGTGTTAGAGTCAATGTCTTTCTTTAGTTTTCCTAGAAGTTGCTTTATGAATGTTGGTGCGCCTATGTTGGGTGCATATATGTTTAGGATAGATATTTCTTGTTGATGGAGTGAACCTTTTATCATTATGTAGTGGCCCTCTGTATCTTTTTTAATTTTTGATAGCTTAAATGGTATTTTGTCTGAAATTAGGATCGCGACTCCTCCTTTCTTTTGTGTTCCATTCGCCTGAAAATTTGTTTCCCATCCTCTTACTTTGAGTCTGGGTATGTCCTTTCTAGTGAGATGGGTCTCTTGAAGGCAGTATATTGTTGCCTGGTGATATTTTATCCATTTTGTCATTCTATGTCTTTTCAGTGGTGCGTTTAGTCCATTCACATTCAGACTAATTATTGAAATGTGAGAGTTCATCCCTATCATGGAGTTCTTATTGAGTTATTGTTCTTCCACTTGGTTTTTTCTTTTTTCTTTTTCTTTTTTTTTTTTGTCTTTCTTTTGCTTTTGGGGTTGGTTCGTGTATATTTTATTCTTTCCCCTGTACTCTTGTGAAGAACGTTGTTCTTTTTTCCTTTTCTTCTGTGTTTAGTACTTTCTTAAGTGTTTCATGTAGAGATGGTTTTGTGGCTGCATAAGTTCTTAGAGATTGGATATCTGGGAAAGATTTTAATTCTCCCTCACTGATGAAGCTTAGCTTGGCTGGGTAGGTTATTCTTGGTTGAAATTGTATATCCTTTACGACTTTGAAGATAGGGCTCCAAGCTCTCCTAGCCTGCAGGGTTTCTGCAGATAAATCTGCTGCTATTCTGATTGGTCTTCCATGGTGGGTGATCTGGCCTTTTTCTCTTGCTGCCTTTAGGATTTTTTCTTTTGTGCCTACTTTATTTAGGCGAATTATTATGTGTCTAGGATTTGGTCTTCTCATTTGTTGTCTTGCGGGGGTTCTCTGAATCTCTTGTGTTTGAATTTTTGTATCACTGATTAGGTAAGGGAAATTTTCTTGAATGATCTCGTGGAAAGTTTGTTCCAATGTGGTCTCTGTTTCTCTTTCTGCCTCAGGGAGTCCGATTATTCTTAGGTTAGGCCTCTTGAGGTAGTCACTCATCTCTTGAAGGTTTTGTTCTGTCTTTTTTAGCTTATTTTCTGTGTTTTTAAGAGTTTGGGTTATTTCTATATTTTGGTCCTCAAGCTCTGAGATTCTTTCTTCTGCTTGGGTAATTCTGCTTTCCATGCTTATCAATTTGTTATTTATTTCATTCACAGTATTCTTTATTACTGTTATCTCAGATATCAGCTCCTTCCTAGTTTCTTCTTGTGTGTCCTCAATTCTTTTTAGTCTCTCCATTATTGTTTTGATATCTACATTTGCATTTTGAGACCCTTCATTCTGGGGACTTTTCATTGTTTGTATTCCAAAGTCAATTTTCTCAGTGTCTGCTCTCCCAGGCGTCTGGGAGAGACCCATACTCTTCTTTTGGTTTTTCTTCATTTCTGTAGATTTTTCTCCCTTTACCCCTTTCCCTCCCCCTCTTCAATTCTGTTTTTGAGGGAAGGTGGGGTTGCTTTTATTTCTCTTCTGCAATGACCTGTTCTTCCTTATGAGGGTCTTCTGGTTTTGTTCACTTTTCCCTCTGCTTTACAGTCTGTCTATTCAGCAGTTTGCAGTCTTGGTCCCTAGATTTAAAAAGGGGGCATATAGAAGAGGAAAATAATGGAGGAAGGGGGGGTCAATAGGGAGTTAGAAAGAGAGAAGCACGAGAGGGAAAACAGATATACATACCATCTATCAGGTGAGAACGAGACACAGGGCTGGGAAGAGGTGAAGAAAGACACGTAAGAAAGAGTACTGATAGCTACATAGTACTAAAGAGTACTGAAGCAACACAGAGACAGGGCAATAAAATCGAGAAACAGTGTAAGTCAGAAGGTAAACAACAAACGTGATCTAAACCAACAGTTACAATGATAAAATCATAAGTCAAAATGAGTGAAAGAGAGAAGTGCGAGAGGGATAACAGATATACATACCAGCTATCAGGTGAAAAACAGTCACAGGATCAGGAAGAAGTGAAGAAAGACACGTAAGAAAGATTGCCTAAGGAGTACTGATAGCTACACAGACACAGGTCAATAAAATCGAGAGACAGTGTAGGTCAGAAGGTCAACAACAGACGTGATCTAAACTAACAGTTACAATGATAAAATCATAAGTCAAAATAAGCGAAAGGGAGAAGTGCGAGAGGGAAAACAGATATACATACCAACTATCAGGTGAGAGAGAGACACAGGGCTGGGAAGACGTGAAAAAAGACAGGTAAGAAAGATTCCCTGAAGAATACTGATAGCTAAACAGAGACAGGCCAAAAAAATCAAGAAACAGTATAAGTCAGAAGGTAAACACCAAACGTAATCTAGACCAACAGTTTCAATGATAAAATCATAGGTCAAAATAAGCGATCAGACTAGAGTCACTTCTGTGATCTCCGATTCCAGCCTCTCCCTTTTGTTTTTCGTTGCAGCATAGGGGTGGGGCTTTGTCTCCTGTTTCACACTGTTGCCTTAGGAGCTGAGGTAAAGTCTGTTGCTAGGTGGGCGGGGCAATGGAAGTCTCTGCCTGGAGAATGGCCAGGCAGTTTAAGCAGGTCCGTTTTTCTCCGCTTGTCTGGGTCCTCTGGCTTGGGGTCTCACGCTGTGTGCCTCAGCCAGGGTGGACCCGGAGTTCCAGAGCTCCAAAGTTCCAAAAGGCAGGCTGTAAATGACGAGAGTGGCACTGGGTCCCTACAGAGTATTCAGCCAGTAATGGAACCGGTGTCTCTGAGGGGCGGGCGCTCAGAGCCTCCCTGTGCGACCTGCTGTGCCGGGTGCCGGGCCGGGGAGAGAGCTGGAGGGAGCAGGGACCCAAAACTTCCCTGCACGCTGCAATACCTGGCCTTAGGAAATGAGGTAAAGTTTGTTGCTAGGTGGGCAGGGCAATGGAAGTCTCTGCCTGGAGAATGGCAAGGCAGTTTAAGCAGATCTGTTTTACTCCGCTTGTCTGGGTCCTCTGGTTTGGGGTCTCACGCTGTGTGCCTCAGCCAGGGTGGACCCGGAGTTCCAGAGCTCCAAAGTTCCAAAAGGCAGGCTCTAGACAGCGAGAGTGGCACTGGGACCCAACAGAGGACTTCAGCCAGAAATGGAACCAGCGTCTCTGAGGGGCGGGTGCCCAGAGCCTCCCTGTGTGACCGGCGGCTTGATGCCGGGGGCCCGGGCTGGAGACAATGCAGCCGGGGAGGGATCTGGAGGGGGCTGGGACCGGAGACTTCCACACACGAGTAGAACGGCAGCAGTGGGGGGAGGGGCACAATATCTGGCCTTGCGTGGGACTGAAGTTCCCGGGCCTGCCCCCAGCGCGGTTGGTGGTGGGCTGGGGGATGGGGGTAGTGAAGTGATAGCCTTTTTGGGAACTCACGTTCAGAGAATCTCACCAGTTCACCTATGCCGTCGCCATCTTGCCCCGTCTCCCCAGAATGAGTTATTTTCAACTCATTCTACAAGGTCAGCATAACCCTGATACCAAAATCAGACAAAGACACAACAGAAAAAGAAAACAACAGGCTGATATTCTGGTGGTGAACATGGATTCAAAACTTCTCAACCAAATACTAGCAAGCTGAATCCAATAACACATCAGAAAGATAATATACCTCGACCAATTGGATTTATACCAGGGAAGCAAGGATGGTTTAATATGCACAAATCAACAAATGTAGTACATCATATCCAAAGAATAAAAGACAAAAACCATATAATCATCTCAATAGATATGGAAAAAAAATTTTAAGATAAAATTCAACATTTCTTCATTATAAAATCTCTTAACAAATTAGGTATAGAAAGAAAGTAACTTAACACAATGAAGGCCAAATATTACAAACCCACAGTTATCATCTTACTGAACAGGGAAAAGCCGTAAATTTTTTCTCTAAGATTTGGGACAAGACAGAGATACCTACTTTCACCACACTTATTTATAGTCTGAGAAATTAGGCAAAAAGAAGAAATAAATGGCATGCAAATCAGGAAGGAGGAGGTCATATTGCCTCTGTTTGCTGATACTGTGATTTTATTTATAGAAAAATCTAAATATTTTGCCAACAAAAATTTTAGAACTAATAAACACATAAAGTTGTATGATACAAAATCAATATATAAAAATCAGTAGTGCTTCAATACATAAACAATAAATAAGCAGAAAAAGAAATCAAGAAAGCAATCCCATTTACAATAGCTACAAAATAATTACTGAGGAGCAAATTTAACCAAAGAAGTGAAAGACCTCTACAAAGAAAACTACAAAACACTGATGAAAAAAAATTGAAGATACAAACAACTGGAAAGACATCCAGTGCTCATGGATTTGAAGAATCAATGTTGTTAAAATGACAATCATGCCAAAAGCAATTCATAAATTAAGTGCAATCCCTACCAAAATACCAATTGCATTCTTCATAGAAATAGGAAAAAAAAATCCAAAAATTTATATGGAACCACAAAAAGTCCCCAAATGGCCAAGATAATCCTGAGCAAAGAGAACAAAACTGAAGGTATCACACTACCAGATTTCAAAATATACTGCAGAGCTGCAGTAACACATACAACATGGTACTGGCATAAATGCAGATACATAAACCAATGGATCAGAATAGAGAACCCTGAAGTTAATACACGTTTCTATAGTCAACTGATTTTTGACAAAGATGACAAGAACGCTCCTGGGGAAGGGTCAGTATCTTCAATAAATGCTACTGGGTAAATGGAGTATCTATATGCAGAAGAATGATTCTAGACACCCAACTCTCACTATACAAAAAGCAACTCAAAAGAGTCAAAAGCCTAAAAGTAAGACTTGAAACAATGAAATACTAGAAGAAAACCTAGAGAAAATGCCTGAAGACATTGGTCTTGGAAAATGTTTTATGAATAAAACCTCAAAAGCACAGACAGCAAAAGCAAAAATAAACAAATGGAATTATATCTAACTAAAAAACTTCTGCACAGCAAAATAAGCAATCAATAAAAGTCGATCTACAGAATGGGAGAGAATATTTGCAAACTATTCATTTATAAGGGTTATTATTCAGGATACACAAGGGACTGAAACATCTTAATAACAGAAACAAAAACAATGCCATCTAATTTAAAAATGGACAAAGTGTCTGAACAGACATTTCTCCAAATAAGACAATGTCCAACAAATATATAAAAAATACCCAGTATCACTAATCTTCTGAGAAATGGCAATCAAAACTACAGTGGGGTACCATTTCACTCCAACTATGCTTACTGTGATCAAAAAGACAAAAAATAACAAATGCTTATGAGATGGTGAATAAAAGGCAACTCTTATATATTGTTGGTTTGAATGCAAGCTAGTATTGCCTCTCTGAAGAACAATAAGAAGATTCCCCAACAAACTACAAGTAGAGCTCCCTCGTGGCCTAGAAATCCCAATAGTGGACATTTATCCAAAGGAAAGAAAATCAGTCTATTAAAGAGACATCTGCAGCCCTGTGCTTGTTGCAGCAGTATTCGCAATAGACAAGATATAAAATCAACCTAGGTGGCCAACACCAGATGTATGGATAAAGAAAATGTGGTAAATATACACCATGAACACTATTCAGTCATAGAAAAGATTAAGATCCTGTTTTTCCCAACAACATGGATGAAACTGGAGGACATTATGTTAAGTAAAATAGGTCAGAAACAGAAAGTTAAGAACCACATGTTCTCACTCATGTGTGGAAGCATAAAAAACAATCTCAAAGAAGTAAAAAAATACAACAGAGGATACTAGAGCTTGGAAAGGGGAGGGAGAATGGGGGGAGAGGAAGAGATTTGTTAAAGGATACAAAATTCCAGCTAGCTAGTTAGAAGGAATAAATTATAATGTTTAATACTTCTGAAGGATGACTATAGTTACCAATTATATATTATGTGGTTTCATATAGTTAGATGGAAAACATTGAATGCTCCCAATACAAATAAATAATACACATTTGAGAGGATGGCTACACGACTTACCCTCATCTCATCATTCTATGTTATATGGATTGCAATATCACTATATACCACATCAATATGTACAGTTGCTATATGTCAATAAAATAAAAGGTACATGAAAACAATAAAATAATAAAATCTCATGTCACCATTAAAAAGAATAAAGCAGAGCTGGGCTCGGTGGCTCAGACTGTAATCATGCGCCTTGGGAGGCTGAGGTGAGTGGATTGCCTGAGCTGGCGGGTTTGAGACCCGCCTGGGCAACTTGGCGAGACCTCATCTCTACAATAAAAATAAAAAAATCAGCCAGGCTTGTTAGCGCACACCTGTAATTCCGGCCACTCGGAGGGCTGAGGCAGAAGGACCGCCGGAGCCCAGCAGGTCGAGGCTGCGGTGGCCGGGAGCAGCCACTGCACTCCAGTCTGGGCGACAGAGTGAGACTCCAACTCAAAAAAAAAAAAAAAAGAATAAAGCAAATGTGCAAGCTTGAAATTACGAGATACACTATATAATGAGAAAAGCAATATGCATTTAAATGTATTTACATATATTTGTATATGATTACAATATCTCTTGAAATAGAAAAGTTTGACTACGTGTCTTGCCTCTGTGAAGGGTACCCAGAGAAGTGAGAGACAACGGTGAAAAGGACTTCTTCCTAACTTATTACTATATATGTTTATACACATTTTCATTTTATACTACTTATACATAAAGCTATTCACATAAAAGTATAATGTAGTTAAGAACTAAATGTATGAAGTTGCCATTTTAAGGGCTGCATTGTATTCTAGTCTATATATTTTCTACATATAGCCTATATTTCCTGCTGAATGTTACCTTTTACTTGGTATGTCTACATTATGAAGTCTTGCATAGATTTCCCTATAGTCTTTTGTAATTATTTTCTGAGGGAAACAATAACTAGATATGCGCATCAGTGTTCAATCCAGGAAATAGAAAGCATTTCTAAGCATTTCAAGAGAAAGAGTTAGTAAAGATAACTGGTTTCTTATAAATAAGAATGAAACGGTGGTGGAATGGAAGTCATGAGAGTTACCACCTTAATTCAGATGAATGAAATAGAGGTTAGAAAGCTGATGTTGTTTTTTTCTTTTTCTTTTTCGAGTCAAAGTCTCACTTTGCTGCCCAGGTTAAAGTGCAGTGGCATGATCATGGCTCACCACAGTCTCGACCTCATGGGGTCAAGTAGCTGGGACTACAGGTGCCAGGCTAATTAAAATTTTTTTGAAATTGCATTTTTAATTTTTGTAGAGATGAGGTCTCATATGTTGTCTAGGCTGTTCTTGAACTCCTAGACTCAAGCAATCCTCCCACCTCAGTCTCCTAGAGTGCTGGGATTGCAGGGGTGAGCCACCACGTGCGACCTTGCTGTTGTTTCTAAAATCACCATTCCTGGATCAAACTGCCTCATGACCAGAAGAGGGTGACTGCACTCTGCAGCGTGAACTCTGATCGCCACGAAACTCATATATTTGAAATTGCTGGTTGATTGCTCTTGTCACAGAAGAATGATGTCTGTCTTGTGTTTTGTATTCCAAGTCTTGTGGCCAGATTTGCATGGGCGAAACTAAAGTCACATCTACAATCCTGGCTGTCAGGAAGTCTGGAAAATATGGTCTTAGATTTCTGGCTCCTGCAGTGTGTGTGTGTGTGTATGTGTGTGTGTGTGTGTGTGTAGAGCGGAAAACAGAGGAGGGTAGAAATGAATACCCAGCATAAGTAGGCATTCAGTAAAAAAGGACACATGGGGAGAAAAGGTAAGAAACTTTCACAGGGATACAAGTAGGTGGTGTGGCCAGGTTTTGAAGTCAGGCAGTCCACATGCTTCACCAGGAAATTATCTTTAAAATCTGTCGGTTTTTTTCTTTAAGTTTTCAAATGTTGTTGCCACACTTGGAATGACCTTCTTCACTCCAATATTATTATATACATTTTTGCCCATTTTTTTAATAGAATTTTTGTAGTTTAAAAAAATTATAAACTACTCTTCACATTTTAAATATATACAACTTATTCAGAAATTAGTAAATACGTTTCTTTCTAGACAGCTAAACAAATCCTAAGAGCATTTGTTGAATAGTCTCCTTTTTCACACTGATTTGGAATGCAGTCTTTTTTATAAATAGTCTTTCCATCCAGCAGTGTGGAATACTTTGCCATTTGTTAAAATCTTTTCTAATGGTCATTGGGAGTTTTTTGTAGTTTCTGCATAACTATGAGAATTCTTTATATAGTTTCTTTACATAGATCTAACTCATTTTTTGTTAAAATGATTTCAAGGCATTTATTATATCAAGTAATCATTATAATTTTATCATAATAATTAATATTTACTTTATGATCACTGTATTCAGGCACTTTTAAAAATTACTTTTGTTTGTTATCTTATTTAATCCTAGTAATTATTGCATACAGATTCTATTTTACAGATAAGAATACTGTTGTATCTAGGATCTACAAGGAATTCAAATGTGTAGAAAGGAAAAAACAAACAGCCCTATTAAAAAGTGGGCAAAAAGCATGAATAGACACTTCTCAAAAGAAGATATATGGGCAGCCAACAGACACATGAAAAAGTGCTCAGCCTCACTCATCATTAGAGAAATGCAAATAAAAACTGCATTGAGATACCACCTAATCCCAGCAAGAATGGACATCATTAATAAAACAAACAACAACAGATGCTGGCAAGGATGCAGAGAAAAAGGAATGTTTCTACACTGCTAGTGGGAATGCAAACTAGTGCAACCTCTTTGGAAGACAGTGTGGCGATTGCTGAAAGAACTAGAAATTGACCTTCCCTATGACCCAGCAATCCTCCTATTGGGAATATACCGGAGGAACTCAAATCATTCTACAAAAAAGATACTTGCACACCTATGTTTGTTGCACCTCTATTCACAATAGCAAAAACATGGAACCAACCATGCTGCCCATCAGAGTTGGACTGTATAAAAAATGTGGTACATATACACAATGGAATATTATGCAGCCATAAAGAAGGGCAAACATATGGATTTCACAGTAACTTGGATGGACTTAGAGTTGATCATACTCAGTGATTTATCACAGAAACAGAAAAGAGTACCATATGTTCTCACTCATAAGTGGACCTTGAGCAATTATATATAATACCATAAGCAAAGGGTTGGCAGTAGTGGGAAACTGTCAGGGGAGGGGGTGGGATTGGCAGTTGAGGGAAATTGCCAGGGAGAGAGAGGCACACCTCATCAACAAGGTGCCTGAATAATCAACGTTTGTATACCTCACCCTGAATTGTACCCTATATCTTTAAAAAAAGAATAATGTCATATAGATGTTTTAAATAACTTACCTAAGAGTGTAAAATAGTTTAAATGGTAGAGTCTGGATTTTCAGTTTTCCCTTTATCCTGAGTATAACCTTTTCTCCATTGTAGATTCTGTTTGACTGTGGTTGGTGTTTCAGAAAGCTACTGACATCAGCTTATTCATTTTGAAAACCACTTCTGTACTTCATTGTTCAGTTTTACAGTTCCTTGCACACTTAGAAACATGTCTCAAGTCATGTATTACAAGGCAAGCACATTTAAATTCCAAAACAACAACGAGGAAAGCTTAATATGAGTCCTTTTCTCGGTAGATTTTCTCCTAATCTATCTGTCTCAAATTCCTACTGTCAGAGGTTTCCTTTTGTGATAAACTATTGAACTAGACCAGTGCTATCTAGTAGAACTTTCTACCATGATGGAAATGCTCTATATCTGTGCTGCCCAATATGGTAACCTCTGGTCACATGTCATTGTTGGGCACTTGAAGTATTGCTACTGAGTCTTAAATTTCATTTCTGGCTGTTGGTGGGAGCAAGAGGCTAATGGAGTCGTGGGGTCAGAGCTCAAGATGGGGAGGTTTTAGCTGCCTGTGTCAGGAGTTACAGGTTGCCTAGTCACTCCTGTGATACGACAGGATGCTTGGACCCAGAGCTGGCCCTATGACCGCTGAAGCTGCACATGTGCTGGGTGTCTACCCTGCACTATTCCCCCCCTTTCCAGCGGCACAGTTTTTTTGGAAAACAACCTTCTTCTATTGCACAGTAAGTGGGCATTTGAAGAGGGCAGAGGAGATCGCCTGCATCCCAGTTCCCAGAGTGCGACCTCAACAGGCCAAAGGGAACCCATTAAATCTGCCCAAGTTGCCATAATGATTGAATCAGGGATGGGTCCTCTGACTATTAGTCTGTGCCATTTGCATGGAAATTGTTGACTTTTAAAGACTGATTGGGTCAAGCACAGTGAAAGAAAGAACTTCTATTCTAAGGTAGAGTGAAAAGAAAACTTTCTCTGAGTGATGGGAGGGGATACAGATGTGAGGACTGTCACTGCTGCAGCAATGTGTAAACATAGAGGGAAATTAGGCTAAGGGTTAGATGACTGATAGAAAACTTTGAAAGAACTGGGGAAAAAAAAGAGTAAGCACGCTGATCAAACTCTATCTCAATCCCTTTTGAATTTTCAAGGTATGTGAGTAAATAAATTATTGTTTATGTCAGTTTGAGTTGAGTTGTCTGGTATGTGTGATGAAAACTTGTATTGTTAAAGGGTGTGGAAAAAGAAGGGTGTTAGGAGACCAATACCCAGCCTTTTTCTCAGTAGATTCTCTTTTCTAATCTATCTGTCTGAAATTCCTACCTTCAGAGATTTTCGTATGTGATAAACTATTGAACCAGACCAGTGCTATCTAGTAGAACTTTCTGCCATGATGGAAATATTCTATATCTGTGCTGCCCAATATGGTAGGCTCAGGTCAAATGAGATTATTGGGCACTTGAAGTATTGCTCTTGAATCTTACATTTCAGTTAATTTCAACTAATTTAAATTTGAATAGTTCTATGACTCTAGAAGCTACTATATTGGACAGAAAAAATATAGAGTGGCTTTTTTTGTAAGATACCTAGAACAATAACAAATTAGTTTGCTATGGACTGAATTGCATTCCCTCAAAATTTATGTTGAAGCTCTGTGTCTCAATGTGGTGGTATTGGCAGATGGGGCCTTTGGGAGGTGATTAGTTTTCAATGAGTTCCTGAGGGTGGGGCCTTCATGGTGGGATTACTGCCTTTATAAGAAAGAGAAGAGAAAGAGAGAAATGTCTCTCTCTCTCCCCACACAGGCATTGGGAAAAGGGTATTTTAGGATACATTGCAAAGGTGTCTATCTGCAAGCCAGAAAGAGAGCCCTCACCAGAATCTGACTATGCTGGCACCCTGATCTTTGACTTCCAACCTCCAGAACTATAAAAAAAAAACTTGTTTAAGTCACACAATCTATATAGTAGATCCCCCTTGTCCAAAGGGCATAACTTCCAAGATCCCCAATGGATGCTTGAAACCAGGGATAGTACCAAACTCTATACATGGCATGCTTTTTCCTATACACACATATTTATTTGTAGATGAGGCACAAAAGAGCTTAACAACAAAAACTAATAATAAAATAGAACAATTATTTCAATATACTGTAATAAAAGTTAGGTGAACATGGTTTCTTTGTCAAAATGTATTACTGTGTGTGACTCACCTGTTAGACTGTAGTTAACTGCAGGTGGAAAACACAGCTGCAGAATAAGGGAGAGAGGGACCCCTGAGGCTTATGAGGCAGCCTGAGTAGACCAATCCATCATCTCATGAAATTTTAATATGAGTGATTAAAAGCTCCTCATTGGAAAACTCAAACTTGGACCTGAAACAAAGGAAGTTTGCTGTATTTGATAATTTGATTTTTATTTTATGGGCCTGAGGTCATGAAGGAGAGATTCAGAACAGGAAAGTACTCTCACCTTTATCTTAATTGGAAATTTAAACATTCAAGGGTTTACGAGTCTATAAAATTGTTTTAAAAGGATAAAATAGATGCCAATTTTTCTTGTTATAGGCAGTGTGCTTTCTTATAGTTTAGTTTCACATCAACGGGAATATAAACAAAAAGCAGCACAAATAAGTATATCAGAAATTCCTTACCAATGAGGTAAGTGATGTTTTCCAGATGTGGGAATTTTGAAAACAGACCGTATTATATAAATGAAATGCTAATTAATACATAAAATGGAAGTCTTATCACTTCCTTTTTCTCCTCCTCTTTCTTCCCTTGCTTCCTTCTTTTTCTTCTTCCTATTTTCCTTCATTTCACAGATAATTTTTAAGGACTTCCCGTAAAAAAGGCACTGAGGTCACAAAAAAGAACAAGAAAGGTACAATCTCTCTCCTAACAGAGTCCCAGGGCTTGTGGAGGTGAGAGATAATATACAACCTGAATCAAGTCATGATGCGAATTCTAATGGGGAAAGCATTAGGGAAGTGCAGGATTGGGCATGGAAACTTTTTGGGACATGGAGAAAGCTTTCAGAAATAAGTAACACCAAGCTGAATCGGAAAAAAGTAGGCATAAGCACAGGAAGGGAGGAATGAGTTGGGCGAGGACGCCAGAAGGAATAGAAGACATGAAGGCCAGCAGGTGAGACCAAGCCCTGACTGAAGGCCAGAATGGAACATTGTCTTTCCTTAGGGATGGGAGGTGCAAGTGTAGAGGTGATGGCTAGGCCAGCCAAAGTTCCTTGTAATTCTGAGAGTGGGGGAGAGGAAAGTAGGGGGGGGATAGAGAGATAGAGAGAGAGAAATTCTGGGTCGGGAGAGAGGTAAGGGGGGCAGGGAGAGAGAGAGGTGTCATGTCATATGCAATATTTTTTTCTTGCACTTCTCTGCATTCAGGGACTGGACTCCTTGAACCTGTATTTTCCAGACTCCCTGTCAGGAAGCTACCTGTTTAAATTTTGTCACTAAGAGGTACTGACATGAGATTTGGGAGGCAGGGAGAAACAAAGACACTATTTCAACCGGGGAAGTATGGATGTCTTGAAGTTTTGTGCCTTGAGAATTATCCCCTTCGCTCATAGGCAGTTGAGATCATTAGGGTCATCTCATTTTCCCCTCTTTCAAGTATTTTTTTTTTACTATTGTAACTCATATGACCTCACAGCTCTTTGGTTTCATTCAGAGCTCTCTTTTTTAGTGCCTATCCTTGAGAGTGGGCATGTTTCTGGGATAACTTCTCTGATATATTCAGATCATGGCTTTTAAAGTCCATCATCTCCTAAAGTCCCGAGTCTGTAAATACTCATATAAAGTGAAAGATAACAGCAGGCTGGGAAGTCAGACTATCTGTACACAAACTTTGGTTCCTCTAGAGCCACAGCCCATGATGTGCAACCTTGGACAGATTACTTGACCTCTCCATGTTTCTTTCTTTATCTATACATACAGTGAGGCTAACAATAATATTTAGTTACAGACTTATTATGAGGACTATATTAACAGTGTGTGACTTGAACAGTGTGTGGCTTGAACTAAGCACTCAATAAAATTTAGCTATTATTATATACTGAAAACTCTGAAATATATATCTCCTGAAATATATATATGTATCTCATCTAAGATTTCAACTTATGTGTAACTGCCTACTTATGAATTCCATGTGGATGACTAATAGGATTTCCAAATTAACATGCTAAAAACAAAATTCAGAATTCTTGTTAACTCTCAGACTTGTTCCTCTCCTTAGTCCTCATATTGCCTTCACCAACTTGCAAAAAGGTTTTTTTTTGAACCTGGAACTGCTAATGCTTTCTTTGGTCCTTAACACTCTAAAACTAGAAAATTTGCCTGTAAGTAGGTCAGAGAAATTATGCCATTGTATTATTTCTTAGATTACATAACTTTATCATCAACTAAAAGCATTTTGTTGAATTCCCACAATACAAGACCCTTCACTCTATGTGTGCATGAGAGAGAGAGAGAGAGAGAGAGAGAGAAGAGAGAGAAAGAGAGAGAGAGAGAGAGAGAGAGAGAGAGAGAGAGAGAGAATGTTGATATCAGTGTTTACCCATTAGAAGTTAGGAGAAAAGTAACATGCAGCTTAGAAATAGATCTGGTTCTACAACTTCCATTTTAGAGAAATATTTTAAATTATGTGAACAGCTAAAATATATAATACTACAGAATCACACATATCTTGCAAACATTTGTGAAACAACTATATACTATCAAAGTAACTGATAACTACCTGCCACGTCGTTACAATTCTATTTGCTAGTTTCACATTTCTTCCATATGTTTTCATAATTTTTTCTCTTAAGTGGTTATTTTCTGCAATATTTAATTCTGCTGGGTGATGCTTTCATGACCAGTTTTTGCTTATTTTTATAATGACTTCAAATATAGATACAGAATTCCATTATGGCCCAGTTATCAAAGGGAAGAGGGTCTGAGTTCATAAAGAAAATAAATACCCCGGAGAAATGCAGTGAACTTTTAGTGATCATTATAACCACTACATAGTACCATTTACTAAGCATTTTTCATACATTGTGTCACTTATGCATCACAATAACTCTACCAGGTAGGACTATTATTAACTCCAAATGCCAGATGTGGAAATTTTACTAAATAAAGCTAAGGAATTTGCTCAAGATCGCATAGCTAGCAAATGACAGAGCTAGCATGCCGGGTCACATCTTCCCCTCCCCAAAGCCCACTGACTTTCACCTTTAATTTAATTTATAGCTTTTACTTAGTGATTACAAAAAAAGTATATTTGGTAGTATGTCCTAATATTTTATTAAGGGACCAGTTCTACTTATATTTTGTCTTTTTCCCGTTGATGAGTTCCTAATTTTTCAAGCTTTTCATGTGAGTAGCATCATTAAATTTTTTTAGACATTGTATAAGAAAGTTCATTACCTCATTCTACATTATGTACCCAACTGTAACATTCAGCTTCCAAGTTCCAGCTAAGGGTTTATAAATAAGTTTTTGTTGTATTCACCATTTCCTTGAGTACTGTGGTTTCATTGTCTGGCCATAATTTTGAAGTCTGCATTTATTGCAAAGGTAAAACTTTCCATATATTAATTCTTTTAAAAATGTAGTTTGATTCCCAGATCACGTCCTTGGGTTGCCAAAATGACTCTGTGGCAAAGTTGAAAGCGGATGATAAACAAGGAATGTTTAGATTGAGATGTGTGAAACTGGACTGAAGCACTTATCTTTAGATCCAATTTTGGTGATGTATGTATTATAATTTCTGGCAAGAAAGAAGTTGTTTCTAGTTGATGGAAATCTTTTTTCTGAAGTTGACTCTCCCCAGAAGTCCCTAGGTAGCAACGAAAACGTTGAATTCTCTGTCTCTGTTATTGAAGAAGGCAGCGTCTTCGACGGCAGCTTTATCAGTCATCCAAAAATGTCTTCATATGGTTGTTTCTACAATACCAGCTTTCAATGAATGTTTAGGGAAACATTTTACAACATAATTCTGTAAACAGTCCCACAGGGAGCTGATGCGATGTAGGCCAGGGAAGTCACTTTCTTATGACTGCAGAAAAAGGACTGAGGTTACCGAGTCAGAGTGCTAGAATATTTCTTATATTTTTTTTGGTCTGTCTTAGTTAATTCATCATCACTCAGCTCATTCTGTAAAAGACAAGCAAAATGAGCATATGGGGGACTTAGAGCAAAAAGGGGAAAGAAGGGTAGATTTGCAAGTCCTCTGCTGCAAAAACTGAGAGTTTCACCATCAGCAACCCTGATTCTTGGGTCTTTGGACTCAGATTGAATTACACTACTGGCTTTCTGGGCTCTCCAGATTGCAGATTGCATCCAGTGGAAATTCTTGGCCTCTGTAATCACATGAGCCAATTCCCATAATAAATTCCCTCTTATTTATCTACATATGTGCTATTAGTTCTGCTTTACTGGAGAAGTGTGACTGCAGTTATACCCTCTAATATTTAGCTCTGAGATAACATGGCTGTTTCAAGGGAAAAGTTGAAACAGCTGGTTATATCATACCTAGATTGCATACTTTTAGGACCACAAATGTTTTCTAATTAAAATAACCTCAAGCTATTGTAAGAGAAGTATAAGTATATTGTAGAAAAGTCAAATGATACACATAAATATGAATAATAAAAAAGAAATTGTTTTACCCCACTCAGAAAAAATGAACATAGCACATGTTTTGCAAAAGTCACATTAAGCATACTACTTTGTAAATTGCTTTTTCTACTTAAATTGTTAGATACAATATTTCCTTTTTCGTTCTTTTTTTCTTTTGAGTTGGAGTCTCACTCTGTTGTCCAGCTTGGAGTGCAGTGGCATGCACATGGCCACCACAGCCTTGACCCACTGGGCTCAGGCGATCCTTCCACTTCAGCCTTCCAAGCAGCTGGAACTCCAGAAGCACGCCACCATATCCGGAAGGTTTTTGTAATTTATTGTAGTGATGAGGTCTCACCAATTTCCCCAGGCTGGTCTCGAATCCCCAGGCTTAGGTGATCCTCTTGCCTCTGCCTCCCAAAGTGCTGGGATTACAGGCTGAGCCACCACACCTGGCCAATATTTACTTTTTCATGTCAATACATTTTATCTCAGCTAATAACCAGTTCCCATTCCATATTCCCCAACTATCTCCCAAACGTTCTTTATATATCTGGTTTGCTGAAACTGAATCCAATCCAGGTCCATGCATTGATTTTTGTTATTATGTTGGTTACGTGTTTGCTCTTCTAAAAGAGTGCTTTTCATTATGACTCTGACTTGCTGAAGAGACTGTTATTTTGTCCTGCAAGAGCTTTCATTTTCTGTGTTTATCTGGTTGCTCTCTCTTGGAAAATCATCGATGTTTCCTAATGTGTCATGCTCACCATTCTGCGTTAAGTCAGTAGACATATTCGATCTGGTTGCCCGATCTTAGTAACGCTCAAACTGACCCATAGATCAGACTGAAGAAAGACGATGCTCCCTTTGTACAGATGTGTCTTCTCATTGAATCATGAAAATAATTGGTGAAGTGTTACTTTGTCACTACATAAATGTTCGGTTGCCCATCAAATGTTCACCAAATGATTTTTAATTACAATTGTTGATCCTTAAATGAATTATTATTTTTTTCTATTGTGTGATATTTGCTTGCTAGAATTCTCCTGGAAAATAGAAGAATGGATTCAACGGGTCTGTTTGTTTACTTTGAAGTACGGTGTCTATTGGAAAATCAGAATATATACTTCATTTTTAATTTTAATTACTAATTTTCAAAATATAAAATTGGCTTAATAAATATCTCAAATATTAACAACTGAATTTTCTGGGGTTCTCTTTTCCTGAGCATCAGATTCTATTCATGGAGTTCTAGGAAATTCATGTGTGGTAATTTACCAGAACCATTATTGTTTTTGTTGCTCAAATGCTTACAACATTAGCCAGTGTTTGTCCCTTTTATTAGCATTTGTAACCTTTGGACCAACCCTGTCCATCTTTGAAAGCTTCTTGCTTCCTATCACAATCATACATCTCAGCTTTATCATGTACCATCCCTGTCCCAGTTCTGGAACTGCTATTTCTCTAAGCGGAGGATGGTTTTAGAGACTAAAATATGACCTCTTAGCTACAGTGGTAGTAATAATTCTAACAGCTATGAATAAAATTTCAAAGACATGCTCACCGGCTGCTATAGGGAACAACTGATTTACTTATTAAGGGCACATGTGAACGCCCTTTGGTGAAAATTATGCAACCTCATGAAGACTGATGCCTGAATGAATGCATAAAGGTGAAACTAAAGGCAGGAGTCTTCAGTCCTCAGACAATTTGGTTATTATGTGCACCAGAGAACAGTAAAGTATAAGAATGGGAGGATTGTGCTGAAGTTCTCAAATCTTTTCTCATACACTATTTTTGGTAAAGATACAGTCCTGCAGTTTATGAAGAATCTTATAATTTGAGGGTCACATTCATCATATGACTAAACTACGAGTTTGACTAAGAGACAGAAAATGAAACTTTCGCAAATAAATTTGATTCACAGTCATCATCAATTAATGTATCCAGAACCTCTCATTTATCTCTGTATTGAAGAAAAGCATCATATTCAAGTTTTCACATGTAATGAGTCCTTTCTGGATTCTCCTTAAGATGGAACCTTTTTAACTTTGCTAGACCAGTTAAAAATTGAATAGTCCCTTATGACAAAAATTGAATAGTCATAAGTTGGAATTACAGTTTTTTTGATAAATATTTTTTGCTTGAATAAGATACTTTACCATAAACAGCTGTTTGTCAATATTCTTACCTATATCTCAGTTGTCTGTAGCCAAGTGCTAAGGATCAAAAATCAAGTTATTAAACTGTTCCAGCTTTACAACTCCCTGATTTATTCAAAGACTAGGAAGGAGGAATTGCTTAATCTCTTCTCTCAGAAAACAGTACACTTGTTTTTAAAACTATTTTGCTGCTCTCTAATGCATGGGTTGTCTTTTTTTTTTTTTGAGTTGGAGTCTCACTCGTCGCCCAGACTGGAGTTCAGTGGCCGCTCCTGGCCTCTGCAGCTTCGACCCACTGGGCTCCGGTTATCCTTCTGCCTCAGCCTTCCGAGTAGCCGGAATTACAGGCACGCGCTACCATGCCCAGCTGATTTTTTGATTTATTGTAGAGATGAGGTCTCGCCAAGTTGCCCAGGCAGGTCTCGAACCCGCAGGCCCAGGCAATCCACTCACCTCAGCCTCCCAAAGCGCGGAATTACAGGCTGAGCCACCGAGCCCGGCTGGTTGTCTTTACCTTATCTTTTTTAAGCCCTTGGACTCAGATGTCTTCATGCTTCCCTTTTCAGCAGCTAGCAAACAGTATGGTTGAGAAGTATATTCTCTGGTCATCATTAATAAAACAAACAACAACAGATGCTGGTGAGTATGTGGAGAAAAAGAAACGCTACTACACTGCTGGTGGGAATGCAAACTAGTGCAACCTCTCTGGAAAACAGTGTGGTGATTTCTGAAAGAACTAGAAGTTGACCTTCCATATGACTCAGCAATTCCCTTATTGGGAATATACCCAGAGGAACTCAAAATATTCTACAAAAAAGATACCTGCACACGTATGTTTGTTGCAGCTCTATTCACAATGGCAATAGCATGGAACCAACTGTGTTGCCCATCGAAGCTGGACTGCATAAAAAAAGTGGTACATATACACAATGGAATATTATTCAGCTATAAAGAAAGACAAATATGTGAATTTTACAGCCACTTTGATGGATTTGGAGTTGATCATACTCAGTGATTTACCACAGAAACAAAGAACAGAGTTTCATATGTTCTCACTCATAAGCTGACCTTGAACAATTATAATGCTATGAGAAAGTGATTGGCAGTAGTGGAAAACTATCAGGGGAGGGGGGTGGGACTGGCAGTTGAGGGAAACTGCTAGGGGAGGAGGAGCATACCTCATCTACAAGGGTACCTGCATGATCAATGTTTATATACCTAACCCTGAATTGTACCCCACATCTTTATAATAAAAAAATTTTAAAAAAGAAGTACATTCTCTAGATACTGTAGTATAACAGGAAGAAGAAATCTACTAGAAAATTATAATAAGCCTTTGAAGTAAGAGTGGATGCTATTGCCATAGAATTTCTGAATATTTTTAAAAGGAAAAGGGAAATTTTAACACATAGTAACTACTTTTTTGTCTTTGATTTTGCAAGACTTATGTACGCACGTATTTCAAATATGTTTCGCTAGAAAGTTGGCAACTTGCTTATTATGGTTTTCTACTTAAATAAGTAGGATTTAAATATTTTATCTTAAAACATTATAATTTGAAAATTATACTTCTAGTAATAGTAGTGTGGTTAGTACTGGATTAAACGTCATGCAGGACCGAGAAAAATAATAAATTCTGGATAAAATAAAACAACAGTTTGGAGGCGCTTGAGAGTGACCAAAGGCAGTGAAACTGGAGAAGCATAGACACTTGAAAAGAGAAGCTGCACTGGGTTTCACATTTATGGATTTTCTACCTGAGAGCATTCTTTATTCAGACTGACATGGAATGACCTGGAAGTCAAGCAAAATGTCTCTTACCGGTATAAGGAGTCAGAGGATGGAGTTCAATATTGCCAAAGTAGACCAAAAAAAAATGAGGCAGAGGATTCTTGGAAAGTGGGGAGCTAACTTAGGTGGGGCCCTCAAATCAACATATAATCCCCATCTGAGTCCTCGATCTTTGATTCATCCCTGAGTTATGCGTCCATGGGGGAATCCAGCAGTACTGGAAGAAACCAGAACTGAGCGGAGGTTTCAGCTTCTTGGAGTTTGAGTCCAATCAAGTTAACTGACCGCTTAAAAAAAAGAGAGATAAATAAAATCAATACTTTATTGGAAAATGTAACAGAATCCAGAATACTGACATTCATAACTTACAGTGACCAGTATAAAATAAAAACAGCTTGACATGCAAAGACAGAAAAATGTAACCCATAGATGAGACAAAAATCAGTAATTATAAATCAAACACAAGATAAGTCAGATGTTTGAATTCACAGACAAGCACTTTTAAAGATTTTGTAAATGGTTTCATGGGCCAGAAGAAAAATATGTCATAATAAATGAACAGATGGGCCATCTCAGAAAAGAATGTATACCGTAAAAGAGGACCAAAGGGAAACTGACGAGCTGAAAATATCACATCTAAAATACTTGAGCCAGCCAGGCTCGGTGGCTCAGCCTGTAATCCCGTGCCTTTGGGAGGCTGAGGTGA